>NW_027189390.1:0-231890 GCF_040958095.1 Procambarus clarkii
TATTGAAAAGGAACGTGTAACAAAGCCAAGTACACTTACCACAAATTGAAATGATTGGTCAAGTATCAGTACCTGAGTGGTTCTTCCAAGACAAACCTTATTGTGAAGACAATCCGGATGGGCCCCCCATTAATGTGACAAGAAATGTAGGTGGAAAGGCAGTCTTCTCTATGGCTGGTGGTAAATTCCAATCACATGAGAAAAAAAAGAGAAAACAAAATTTTACCACAGGTGTCTCCTGTGGTAAAGTGTAAGGGAAAAACACGCAAAACAAATCTTATAAATATTGAACTTTAATTTACTTTAAACAAATATAAACAAAATAAAGATAATCCCTTGGCTATGTACAGTGCGGATCAAAATATATGCATATACAAAACACAATATAAAATAAAATAATGATTACGTTACTCTACAATAAGCAAGACAAAAATTAGTTAAAGGTGCTGAGAATATTGGCTGGCTGGAACCTCCACTAATATACAGGACGTAGGCTTAGACAGAAGTGTCAGTAGTGAAGATGAGGACTATGACCGTGCGCACCATCTGGCCAGGTGGTGCGCAGGTGACTAGTCCCAAAGGGTTTGGGGGATTTTCCCGAAGTTTTGGCGCGGTGTCGGACGCGTGTGAGCGTCCGGTGTTAGGGTATGTGGTCCAGGAAAGATGGGAGGTCATGTTGTTGGGGTGTAGGAGAGTATGTGGGCTATGTGGTAGAGTAAGAAATACAAGGATAAGAGTGGAATATGAGGAAAGAGCAGTTAAATATGTATGTGTGTATGCCGTAGACTTAATCCTGTGTGTAGATAATAGTTTTGATGATAGTAAGTAAGCTATGTAGAGGCTGAGTGTAGGTGAGAGGGGTCCCAACATAGTCTGTTATGTTGTTTGGGGTGGGGGAGGGGTGAGGGAGGGGAGAGGATAATATTGACGTCCATTAGCTTCCCCCTACAGGAAATTGTAAGTGTTGAGGGGGTAAGAGAGAGCAGCAGCCTCTTGCAGAAGTGGTCCATTTGCTTTAATGGGTTTTCGATGTCTTCAGACAAGTCTTGACTTAATCCTGGTGTGTAGATAATAGTTTTGATGATAGTAAGTAAGCTATGTAGAGGTTGAGTGAGAGGGGGGAGCCAACATAAGGTGGATATGATGTTTGGGGTGAGGGGAGCCTCCTATACCTGAGAGGTTAACATTGACATCCATTAGATTCCCCCTACAGGAAGCTGTAAGTGTTGAGGGGGGTAAGAGAGAGAGCAGCCTCTTGCGGAAGTGGTCCATTTGCTTTAATGTTTTTCGATGTCTTCAGAGTCGTCTGGAGATGTTCACCCCAGCATGGTTCTCCCTCCACTTCAGATTCGTTAAGGAGGAGGCGAGGTTCATACTCCCGCCGGCAGACCCACACCTGCCAACCATCAATCACTTCTCATTTGACCCGGGTCATTTCCCTCCCCTCACAGACAAACACGCTGTTAATTCACTGCGAGTCTTCATTCGATACACACACTCGCCATACAGCTCCGTGTCATGGAAAGACAAACCTCAACAGCCTGCATGAAATGCGGAGTGTTTTATATTCCATCACCAAAATCAACTATGTCGGCTGCAATGCGCAGGCTGTGAAAAACCGCCCCTAGCCATTACGACATCAAATGCAAGCGATGTCAGCAGATTTTCTGTGATAACCGTGAGTGATATTCTTATTTAATATTCCACAGTTTATTTTATGGCATCCACAGGTGAAATATCGAGTGTGTAAACTATTATCTCTCTTATAGTGTGAGAATATTACTCATTCGGGCTATTACATTCCACACAGGTAAATATGTTCTTTCCAATTTCAGTTTTCAGTTACGTGTTAACACCTCCCCAGGACTCTATCTGAGAACATAGTGATTTTTTCATTAATGAGATACGCGCCCTTTTCTCTCCACAACACCCATCACTCCTAATTTACCCAGACATCACTCTAATTGTACGGAATTTAAATGTACAACAAGACGGGGAGGAGGATCTATTGGATCCTATAAATAACGATGGCTTTCCCATACGGTGTGAGGGGCGAAGAATTACTCGTGAGGAGGTAGAAACTCTTATTGATTTTTGGGCTGACGAATTGACAGGGAAAATATCCCAGTACCTGGAAGAGAGGGAGGGGTCCAATGTCTTGGTTGAGCGGCTCACCGGGTTTTACATTAACTGTGGTCAGGTTGAACATCGATAAGATTAGGCTCGCATGTAGACTATCCTGAAGGCTTGCATGGAAAGCAATTGGTTTCAATCCAGAGGGAGAGGCTGATATTTGCCTTATGCAGTGTGTTGCAGCTTATAAATGTTTAGCTAAGGGGATGCATCTAGATAATATTCGCGCTAGATCTGTGAATGCTAGTTGGTGTCTCAGACACATTAATTGGCCAGCAGATGTCAATTCTGCAGTAACATTCGAGGATATTCACAAGGTAGAGAAAATAAATAAAGTCAGTACCTTCATCTATTCACTAGAAAGAGATGAAAATGCTAGACGACAACGACACTACATTACACTAGCTAGGAAGGGAAGAGGGGGATATACAGATGTCATACCGTTGCTGATGTTGGAAACTCAACACTTAGTATTAATTAAGGATTTTAACCAATATGTACATAATATGCGCAGCAATCCAGATTGCATCCCAAGTCATCACAGCTTCTGTCATTGCAGTTTGATATCACTCCCAGCAGATTGCATGCAGAGTCATGAAAGTACATGCAAAGTACATCAGACTCTCAATTCTACCCACCAGAGAGGAAGATTACTTTCCGTAACTATGGACGGGGATATGGTCCTAGTCACATGTGCTTTTATGACTTTGAGTGCATGTTAGACCGCTTGAACCCTAAGGGAATGATAGAATCACGTCACAACGCAGTGGCGTATGCGTACATTATCATTGACAGACAGATGAATATTGTTGAGAAAGATACTTATTTGGGTAAAGATGCGGCCAATCACTTTGTAACCACGCTAGAAGTATCATGGGCTAGAATCAAGAAGGGGTTAGTATCCTATAAACTTCACATGTCCCAGCAACAGCAGGCAATATTTGAGACAAAAACAGCCTGTGAACTCAGTGATGAACCTTTTAACGGGGAAGATGTAATCAAAGTCCGTCATCACGACCACACAGTAAGATTCCACAATTATCAAGCAGCTTACTGTGATAGATGTAATTTGCAGTGTGTAAATTCATACAAGTTCCTATACACTTTTTCACACAACGCTTCCTATGATTTAGGAGTAATCCTAAACGAGATGAGAGATTGACCAGGGAGTGAAATAGATATATTAGCTAAGGATGGATTTAAATTTATGAAAGTTGATGTGAACAACTAAAAATTTTTGGATAGTTTAGCCCTTCTCAACGGCTCGCTAGGAAGAATAGCCAAGGATCATATTGATAGTGGGAAACCTACCACATTCTCTTTGGCTATGTTAAAAGGTGTAAATAAAGCGGCCATCCCAAAACTGCTCAAGGGTAAACAATCATTCTGCTTTGATTATTTATCCTCTATGTCTGTGTTAGATGAACCACAACTCCCTTCTCGCGATAAGTTTTACAATACACTAAAAGACGAAGAGATGTCAGAAAAAGATTATAAACAAGCCTTAGAAATTTATGATTTGGCTAAATATCGCAACATAGGGGAGTATCTGCTCCTTTACCTCAAAGTGGTCACAGGATTGCTAGCCGATGTGTTCACAGTCTGGCGAGATACCATGCTTGCTCTCTACAAATTAGACATTTCCCACTACATTTCTTTACCCTCATTTGCTTGGGATGCATTATTGCTTAAATCGAAAGTTGAACTTGATGTTGTATCAGACCCATTGTTATATGATCTACTTCGTCGGAATCTCCGAGGTGGGTTCACCAGTGTAACGAGACAGTACACGAATGTGGAGAACCAGCACACAGGCTTAGATCTAGGGGAAGATAGTAGCTACATCATTTACTTAGATTTTAATAGTCTTTACGGGGCGTGTATGACTGAACTGCTCCCTCGTGGTGGGATTCGGAAACTGACACACGATGAGCGTGACGTACTGCTAGAGCAAGGCTTGGAGAATATCCCATGTGATGGGTCCAAGGGATATTGGGTGTTGTGTGATACACTGCAGGTCCGACCGGAGGTAGCTAGGTATACAGATGAACTGCCCCTTGTTCTTTCCCATACTTGCATTACCGAGGAACACATTTCACCCTACAGTAAGAATATTCTTACAGACGAAAGCCGCGGTCTGCCTAAAAACAACACTAAATTAATTGCTTCGCGCCTTCCTCAGAAAGACTACCTCGTTAGTCTGGACTTGTTACAGTTGCTCATGCGCATTGGATTAGAAGTAGCTAAAGTTCATGACATCTACGAATTCGAGCAGGAGAGCTACCTTAAAGACTTCATTGAAACCAATGTTCGTGAACGTGCCAGTACCAAATGCGCGATAAAAAAAGGCTTTCAAACTCGTATCAAACTCTATATATGGAAAGAGTCTCACAGATGTATCTAAATATGGGAACAAACACTATTTGGTCACAGATCGTAGACATTTCCCAAAACATGCTCGAAACCCGTTCTTCAAGCGGAGTCTTTTGTTAAGTAAGGATCGTGTGATATGTACTATCAAGCAGAAGTCTCTCCTAGTCAACACTCCTACGTATCTGGGTTATCATATACTTCGAATTGCTAAGAGGCGTCTCTAAGAGTTCTGGTATGATGTTGTCAAACCTGCGTATGGGAATAAGCGAGTCTGTTATATTCAGACACAGACTCTTTCATCATTAAACTGGACTGTCAGGATGTGTTTGAAGAGTTGAATAAGTCTCCTCTCCGACTGTATGGATTTTAGTAATTTTAATGACACACATCCATCCTACTCTAAAGCGCGAGAAGGTGAACTAGGATTGCTCAAGTCCGAAATAGGCTCTAAGATTATTAACCAGTTAATTGCTCTCAGACCTAAAACATATTCGTTCACCACACATGATGGGAGCACACTTGTAAGTGTAAGGGCGTACCATACCATCTACAAGAGAAACTCTCACATGACTCGTTTCAGCACACTCTTGAAACAAACACTTCAATCAGGTATGTGTCGAGATCTATACGCAACGTGCAAGGAAAGATTTGCACATGTCGCAGTACCTGCAGAGGATTGTCAGCATTTGACGATAAACGCTACATTTTAAGCCCCACACAGTCCCTAGCGTATGGTCATCCTGATATTCCCAATAACAATGATGATGAGATGGATGTAGAAGTGGGAGAGGAGGAGGAGATGGAAGAAGTGTTTATGGAAGAGGAAGTTGAGCAAGCACAGATACTCTACCCAATATTCCGCCCCTGGAGCAAACGCGATGCTACAGCTCAGAAACTATTCAACCCTCGCTAGATTTTATGTTGTACAATTGTTAGGTAGTAATAAGATGGATGCCCCATATGACTAGAACTATTTATACTAAATGAATAGGATGTTTAATATTATTGTTTGTGAACTGTAAGAACTATGATTAGTTTTGAAATAGGATGTTTAATATTATTGTTTGTGAACTGTAAGAACTATGTTTAGTTTTAAAAATAGAATGTTTAATATTATTGTTTGTGAACTGTAAGAACTATGATTAGTTTTAAAAATGTTGTTGCTGTACATAAAATATGTGAATAAACACCTGTAAATGACTATGTTTGTATAAATACCACCTCAGTTCCTTAGTTTTTAGCAGTCTTAACGAAGCATTAATCATGGACAGTTCCTATGATATAATCCATGAGGAACATCTAGATATTTTCAGAGAACCATCTCGTGTTATTATTGCTGGTTATTCAAACAGCGGAAAATCCTACTTGTGCAGTAAACTTGTAAGGAAGTATCAACACAAGTTCTCCTCAATAATCATATGCGGAGGAAGTTACTCTGAATTACGATCAGATCCACAAATTAAAGGGAAGCTGATCGAGCATTCAACCATTATTGATCCTGTGGAAGAGCGAGTAGATAATGACTCGCATATCTTAGTAATCTATGATGACCTTTTACAGAGTCTGCGAATTCAAAAATCGTATCAGACATGTTTAGGGGTCGACATTTCATGGTTTCTGTCATATTGATTACTCAAAATATATTTTTTCCTGGTAAATATTCAAGGAATATTAGTTTAAATGCTTCTCATTTCATATTGGTTAAATCACGAGACCTGTCACAAATTGAAATACTCGGACGACAAATATTTGGGAAAGTGGATTCAAAGAAATTTGTAGAGTTATATAAGCAAGTTATTAGCCAACTTGCTATTTGGCTATTTGCTAGTAGATCTGGGCTCGAACACTCCATCTACGATAACATTACGCGGTAATATTGTTCACGAACCGCCCTATGAGATAGTTTACCAATGGTGAGCAAGAAAGATGTACTAGAACGAGTATATAACGACCCCTCATCTAGCGGGAGGCTTGGAGGGGTACAGAGATTGTATAAGGCCGCCAAATTAATTAACTCTAGTATAACTCTTGCCGATGTAAAGGACTATCTGAAAAGCTCTGACTCCTATACGTTGCATTATTTACAACCACATAAATTCCCTCGGCGTCGGGTGTTAAGCCCTAAACCACGACTATTTCAAGCTATAGACTTGGCCGAGATGAGTTTATTGGACAAACATAATGACGGAGTGAAATATTTACTCGTATGTGTAGATATTTTCTCCAGGTACGCCCAAGTAGTACCCTTACGCGCCAAGGACGGGAAAAGTACCAGTAAAGCTCTGGCTTTAATTCTAGATTCACCTCATTCTCAGGGAGTGCGCAAAATTAATTCTGATCGAGGTGGAGAATTTTATAACGCCACTATGAAAAAAATGCTGGCAGCAAGGAAAGTACAGTTATATAGTGTATTTTCTCAGGAGACTAAAGCTTCAATCGCTGAGCGGTTCATACGTACTTTAAAAGGTAAACTTTACAAGTTTATGACGGCGCACAACACTTTAAAATACATGCAGGCTCTACCGGATATTGTGAAAACATATAATTTAACCCCACACAGAGGATTGAAGGGGAAGACACCCACGGAGGTGCACGCTCTATCCTCGCCCAGCGAACACGCCAAACAATTTGATTTAATGTATAAAAGCCCGAGCAAGTCAAAGAGAACTGTCATTCCACGATTGAGTGTTGGTGATACAGTACGCATCACTCTATCTGATCGCATTTCCAAGTTTAAGAAAGGGTTTAAGCAGCAGAACACCCGAGAGATCTTTACAGTTACACGTATTGATCGGAGACAACACATCCCTTTATACTTTCTAAAAGATCTGAATGGGGAAGAAATTGATGGTGGCTTCTATAAACAAGAATTAACACCATCACATTTGCCTCAAACCTTTAATATTGAGAAAGTATTAGGACAACGCAGAGTCTCTGGCAAACTCCAGTATAAAGTTCGGTACGCAGGTTATGATCGATCATTCGATCAATGGATTGATGCTGCTGAGATATTACATTTATAATGAAGAAGCCCTTAGTTTATAAATACAAGGAATTGATCCAACTATTATCAAAACTTCAGTATTCCTCGAGAAAGCAGTTGATTGAAAATTGAAGAAACCACATATAAATTGTTTATCAGAAATTTTTAATAACTTTAAAAAAAAAATTGCCCGTGCCTGACAAGGTCGTTAAAAAGTTGAAAAAATATAAATTGCTTATTCGGTCACTAGCCTGTAAGAAACCTTCTGTGTCAACTAAGAAACGGATATTAACCAGCAAACGAGGAGGCAGTATTTTATCCATTATTTTACCAATTGCAGCTAGTTTAATTACACGGTTGTTCAGTAAGTAAAGTAAAATGAAAGCCTTTTATCTCGTACCGCGTAAAATAGTGGACAACCGGAAAGCTGCACACAGCCCTGCTTACCCCACTGTGAAAGCTGTTGCTCAACATCTTACTGTCAAACCACCTCCTCCTCCTCAGCTGCATACCAACCCTTCCATAAAACATTTAATAGATTTGAAGTTGAAAGTGCGAGATCATGAATATGCAAGATCCTTGCTAAACCATTATGATGCTACTGGAATCGTTCGTTGGGATCTGAATGGAAATGTATTGGCTCCAGTATCTGGCATACATATAATTAACGACATTATACATAAAATGACTGTGCTTAAATCTGTTTTTTTACCGGAAAAACTCCCCATTGCTCAACTGTTTTTCACACTAACATCTACATCACGAGATTTATTCCGTAATACTACGGCAAGCAGTCAAGTGTATGAGGCTCCATCTGTTAAGAGAAAGGCAACTGCAAAGATTGATCCTCACAGTAAAGGAAAGCTTCCTGGATCGTATATTAACAGGTGAGTGTATATAAATGTGCATGTAATGTGTAGCTGGCTTTACTAGGCAAAAAGCAGTCTAAGGAGATAGAGCGATGGACACTCACGTGATATACGCCACCAGCGTATCAGATACGCATTTATTCCCCAATAACATCCCCGCATCTTTCCAAAATCGATTGTTTAACCAGCTAGAATTAGATCCCAGGAGGAGTTATGAAATGTGTCTACAAAAATTACTCCTCCCCACTTCCCATTACGTTATTAAGCGTGATAATCCTGAGGCATATATATACGTGTAGGCGTTACGTATGAGAAAGTGGGTGAGGGGAAATACATGCATTCAAAGCATTTATTATCATCTGATGTTTTAGCTGGAACTATAAAAGAAATTAATACCACGATTAATACAGAAATAGAGGCTATATTTTCAAGTAATGCTAACTGAGTTTTTTAGGAAAGTCATTAAAACAATTTTCAGCTAAATATGGAACGCATTTTATTAAATATGATTCTTCCTCCAATCGAAACAAGTTCACTACTGTGATTAGTGAGGAGAATATTAGCTCTGCAACGGGGCATAAAAACATCAGTAGAGTTACATTATCATTTGGAACCGCTTTTGGGAAAGTGTTGGCCGTAGTTCCAGAAAAAGAATATGACATATTCGCAAAACGTCAGTATGCCTCGAGTGTAGTTAACACATGTCTATTCCCGCCAATGCCTAGAGGAGGAGTTGATATTCTGTGTGTTTATTGCGATAAAATCTCTTCTACTAGATATGGAAACCAGTCTGTAAATATTTTGGATGTAATCTCCCTAAATGGAAGTGATAACAGCAACAATAAAAAACTATATGTGCGTCTTAACACTAACATGATAGACAGCGTCAGCATCACTATTAGGGATCAAGATGGTAACTCAATACATTTTGATGAACGTGGGTGTACCATAGCAGTCTTGCATGTACGCCCCGTTGCAGGAGGTATATAACACCAATGCTTTCCCGACACTCCTCATTCGTCTGAAACAAGCGGAGAAATGCGTGTCCACTTTATTCCCCCCTCTGTTGAGGAATTATACATTCTGTTAACCCCTCCTAGAGGTGGGGGGACTGATGATATATGGATTTTCAACAGCAGTAGACGTTATACGCGAGGAGGAGGAATATTTTCTTTTTTAAGCGGGATAGCGCGTTGAGCAGCGCCCTTTATCATGAGGACTCTGGCCCCGGCTGCGCTTAGCTTGGGGCAGAACGTACTAGACGACATTAATAATGACAAACAAACTTTCAAACAATCTCTTAAGAAACGCGGAATTGAAACATTGAAAGGAGTGGGGAAGCAAATGATGGGCGGAAGAGTGCAGAAAAAGAATAAACAAACAAAAAAATTAGTAAACATCAAAGGTTTTACTAAAGCGAAATATAATGATGTGTTGTCATAACTTCTCACTCGGTTGGTGTTGTCTAAAGCGCGAACATGGCCGGATATAACGCTCTGGGCCTCCAGGTGCCATTAGAGCATTATACAGCTGCTGTTAGTGAAGCCTTTCCTAAAGTATTTTCCCCTCGATTGGTAGAATCAACAATTGCCAGCAGACAAACTGTGGATGTATTACCTGTGAATTCTGGGGTCAATAATAAGTTTACAGACACTTATCTGGAATTCATCATCAAGGGAGTGAATGGTCAACTGGTGGATTTATCATCTATAGCTTTGGAGTTGTCTATTGATCTAACCGAAGAAGATGGAATAACGCCTTTAGGAGACGCTAAAAACGTTTCGTTGGTGAATGGATTATCGCAAACTCTATTCAAATCCTCTATTGTGTATTTAAACGAAACAGTAGTTGAAACCAGCTCATTATTCTCATTCTGGTCATACGTAAAGTTATTATCTACGATTTCTGGGTGTAAGGCTAACCGCTATGATAAACTGTCACAGTTTTTTAACCGAGTCGATCCTGGTAAAATTGAAGCTGGTTATTTCACTAACGCCTCGGCTGGTGAGAAGCAACGGATGACTGACATGAAAACGAGTGGCGTTATCTTGAGTTATCTTGAGATGATTTCGGGGCTTTAGTGTCCCCGCGGCCCGGTCCTCGACCAGGCCTCCACCCCCAGGAAGCAGCCCGTGACAGCTGACTAACTCCCAGGTACCTATTTTACTGCTAGGTAACAGGGGCATAGGGTGAAAGAAATTCTGCCCATTTTTTCTCGCCGGCGCCTGGGATCGAACCCAGGACCACAGGATCACAAATCCAGCGTGCTGTCCGCTCGGCCGACCGGCTCCCCCGGCGTGAATACTTGTTTTAAACTAATGCTGGATGTCACATCAGTTAGTGAATACGTTTTGGATAATGTGGACATCAGGGTGCGGCTCGAACTTCAACCTGATAAATGGCTTATACTCAGCGATAATGAACACGCTAATTTTAAATACAATATCAAGTCTACACGTCTATGGGTGGATCGGGTATTGCCATACCCCGAAGGATTAGTAGCCGTTAATAAAGCCATGGTGCAGAACAACTCTCCTATTACGTATACTTTTAATAAAACTTTATACAAAACGTATATATTGGGCACAGGTCAGCGCTCGATAACAATGGACCAGCCGTGGGGGACTGTTATACCAGAACATTTATATATGATCATCCTTGATATTGAGGCAGTGTCTGGTGCATATAATCGTAACCCGCTTTATTTGGAAAACTGCGAGCTTAGTAAAGTATTAATATCACAGAATAGCACTAATATTGTCAATATTGGGTGCGACTTCCCTCATAAATAATACCTGTGAGGCCATCAAAAATAGTGAGTTACGCCAAACAAAAAGAAGTACTGGTAAACAGGTCAGACACAACCAGTACTATGATGATGCTAAACTGAAAGAGCTTAAATCAATTGCTAGACAGTCAGGTAAAGCATATAAGAACCTTAGAACTCCTCAAATGTTAAAACTGTTTCAGGCCGCGCTTGCAGCGGCAAGGGAGAGAATGACTGAACTGAGACAAAATAAATGGGAGGGTTTTGTTAGTGGACTTAACCTGCATACTCCCCTGGGCAAAGCCTGGAAAGGCATAAACAAAATTATTGTAAAAATAGTAGACAAGTTTCACAACCAAACCCGCTACAGAAAGCCAATCAGTTTATTGCAAAATGGGCTCAGGTTTCCAGCCTTGGAATGTTACCAGCTAGCACTAGGGAGAAATTGCGGGAGAGGTCCACAGACAGAAATGCTCTCATAAATTTCATGTTGAGCAAGCAACATGATGAATGTGATGTTCCATATACAGATTATGAATTGGATGCAGCCCTCTCCAGGGGCAGGAACACTGCTCCTGGTGAGGACGGTATCACCTATGATATTCTAAGAATCCTACATCGTGTACCCGGTAACCCATTATAAGAATTGTTTAATGCCAGCTATGTCACTGGGCAGTTGCCTGTATCATGGACCACCAGCCTTACGGTACCTGTACCAAAGCCTGGACAACCTGATGCTTTCCGTCCCATCTCACTGACCAGTTGCATGTGCAAAACCTTTGAGAGAATGGTGCTTAATAGATTATTGTATAGAGTTAAAGAGCACATGTCACCTGATATCAATGGTTTCACACATGGTAAAAGTGTACACAACTGTATCACAACCTTTCTTACTGTTCATGGAGATAAAAGGCACAAGTACACAACATTTCTTGATTTATAAAATGCCTTTGATATTGCTAATATGGAAGTGATTATGTATGAATTAGCGAGAATGGATATAGGGGGACATTTATTACACTGGATATGAGGCTATCTTACCAACCGGAAGTCCTCTGCACTGTTCCAAGGCTACAAGAGTGAAACTAAAGTAATGCAACTAGGCACCCCACAAGGAGGAGTACTTAGTTCTACCTTGTTTAATGTTCTAATTAATGCTTTACTAAAATCAATCCCAACTAGTCCGGCAAACATCACTATCAGCTATGCAGATGACATCCTTGTGCATACTAAAACCCACCGCGAAATGCAAACAGTCTTAAATTGTATACATACAGCTTGTGAGAGCCTTGGTCTTGTAATTAACGCTGCTAAAACTAAGGTATTTAACAGACAAATTGGCAACCGCAAAAGTGGACCACGAAACTTAAGATAGACAACATACCAATAGACTATGTCTCTTCTTTCAAATACCTTGGAGTCTCTGTCCCTTGTACCTCAACTGCAGTCAATAAGTTACATCAACAATGTAGAGACAGACTCAAGGCTCTCAGAACTGTAGTGGGGTACAGCCCGAAATATGGTATTAATATTAGAATAGCAAGAATGATGTATTTAGCGTATATAAGGTCTCTGATAGACTATCATGCACCAGCTTTGGTCCTGCAGAATGGCAAAAGTATTGATAGACTGGAAAAAATGCAAAATGAAGCACTCAGAATTATACTTGGCTGTCCTATAACTACCAAAGTTCTCAACATGCGGAAAGAATTAAATATACTTAGGATTCGAGATAGAATATTTGAAATTAATCTTATGATGGGACTAAAGCTGCTGCGTGATAACAAAAACAACATTGTGTCAGTTGCACTGTTAGAACACATACGAAATGGAACTAGCGAGTCTAAATGGATTCAAAGAACTGCCACTCATATTAAAATGATGGGACTGCACGATGTATATACAGATGAAAGAGTACAGCACTTCCTTCCACCCTGGCAGATAGTACCTTTTGACATCCTGACCCCTGCATACCCCACCAAGAAACTAATCACAAGCAACCCTCATGCTCAGCTTTCTGCTAAATTAAGCACCATAGAGCACATTCACAATATACAAGCTGAAAACAACATTGCACAGACCATATACACTGACGGATCACTCAATACAGCTACAGGGAGGGCAGGAAGTGCTGTTATTGCTCATCAGCCCGATGGCAGCACAATTCAAAGAAATATCCGAATTAGTAACTGGGCGTCCACAATGCAGGCCGAGTTGGTAGCGATACTGGTAGCACTCGAAATTATTGACAACACTGAAGTAGACAGCTTAATTATTTCCAATTCCCTTTCCTCACTACGAGCAATAAACAGTTTGCAATCAAGTAATAACGTGTTTGTCTTGGAAGCTACACGTAGATATGTAAGAATACTTAGCAAGAGGGTAAATATAAAAATGTTGTGGATTCCTTCTCACATTGGCATGCAGGAACATGACAAAGTTGACGCCCTTGCTAAGGCTGCAGTAAATAAAGACAGTATTGAATGGAATCTTGAGTTATCAAATAGGTCCCTTAAAAGTGTCATTAGACGAGAACTCCTAGATGGATTTGAGGAAAGTAGAACAGTGCAAACTGGAACTAGTAGGTCCATTGTTCATCACAATGAAATGTGTGAAGTAAAACATGTGTATGGGGCAAGTAACAAAGTCAGTAGACTAACAGATGTTGTCACAGCTCGTATAAGACTTGGCTACAAGTATCTCTGGCAGTTCGGCTTGTATTGGGATCTAGATGAAGTAAAGTGTAAAGTGTGTGGAATAAGGCAGGGACACACACTCGAACACTTTATCTTGGATTGTTGTAAAATTGAGCCTTTTAGAGATGAATCTAAGCTCACTCTGTATGATATGGCAACCTATCTTATTACCATGGATAAATTACCTGAAATCCTTGCACTGTACCCACATTTTGCTTCCAGTAGATGAACGACATATGAGATTCAGAAACAAGTAGTGTATTGTGAGGACTAATAATAAACAGAAGCTCCCCTATGACTCTGTAATATCCCCATTGGCCAAACTATTATGTATTAACGATAAGACCTACCATTAATGTGTGATGACTTACTGTAAATATGTAGCTCTTGTAATAGCACTTTCTCTGTAACTAGCTGACATTGTATCTATAAGGTGTGAAGGATTGAAGAAATTGTTTATGTAATAATCTAAGATGAGGTCTGATAAAGACCTTTTGTGCCCTCTGTAATGCTTTTGCGCTACCGCTCACAGGATGAGTATGGGGTGCACAATAAACAAGCCGCCTTCGGCGGCAACAATCTATCTATCATAACTGCGCCAAGTTGTATTACACTGCATTACAAGCCTTAGGCTTCGATAAAGACAATATATTATCTTATGACACATATGTGAATGGTGGAACCATACTGGCCTTTAATTTACAACCTGAAGATATAGATGACACCATCCCGATTGAAAAAAGTGGTAATCTGCGGATCGCTTTGGAATTTAAACACGGTGTGGCTAGAAATAAAGTCATTCTAGTTTATGGGTCTACAACAGGTGTGATCAGCATTAACGCGGATCGTCGCGTTATTTGCGATACGCGAGGATAAAATACTAATATGAATTGTTTGGAAATAAATGAGGCTATCAGAAGTAATTTAGGTGATAAGGTAGACTATCTAGGATGTTTCCTAGCTGATGACGTAAGGAAAATACTGACAAAAATACATAAAAAAAGACCTGTGGTGTTCATAATCAACACTCTGGAGTCTGGTTCTCGTAATAAAATGGGGCATTGGATAACATTCTATGTAAATAAGGATGAAGGTATAAGCGAGATAGTTATACTAGACAGCTATGCCAATCCTGCAATAGGATCTTATTCAAGATATTTCGAAGAGATTATGTCATACTTCCAAGACTATACCCTATATATTATGAAGAAAAGGATTCAATCCTTGAATAGTTACTTCTGTGGGAATTACGCTGTTTATTTTGCCTATCATTTTTGCAGACTAGGCTTAGAGGCGGCCCTGCTTCACTTTGATGAAGCATTTAAATATGGTCAATTTCGCAAGAATGATGAAAAAGTGTTGAAATTCAGTTATGCTCAGATGAAAATGCCTGTGTGTAAGCAAACATTCTGCTTAAATGGTACTGATGCTGAGTGTGAAACGCTGTGTGACGAAGTTGGCTAGGATGATCGTGCGGTGAGTAATACTTTATGTTAGGATTGAATGATGAACATAATAATGACTGTATTTATGTTTACAACATTGACAACAAAAAAACTTATAACCTTTTCCCCTTTCTACAGATTGACTGGTTGCCTAGCGTGCCTGGAAGGTTTGTTGGAGTGGATGAATGACTCCCAATCGGTCTGTCTACTACCTAAACCCTTTTGATGGACTGAATGAAAGCCTTTCCCCATCTGTCTGCTAGCTAAACCAGCAAGAAGAAGTCTTATTATTATTATTATTATTATTATTATTATTATTATTATTATTATCGTTGTAAATCGCTTAAGTGTTTAATAAAAGAAATAAATTTATATATAATGTGTTTACTTTTCCCTCGTTTATTGCTCTTAAAAAAAATGCTATTTGGGCAAAGAATGATGATGCTGTTGCCATGTTGGTCACGTTACGATATAGCTTACACATATTAACAGGAATAATACTAAAGGCTTTGCACAGAACAATGGTTGATGGTATGGGGAGAGGAGGGGATGAGGGGTGTGAGTGATTGATGGTTGGCAGGTGAGGGTCTGCTGGTGAGGGCCCCTGCTGGGGGAAGTATGAACCTCGCCCCCTCCTTAACGAATCCGCAGTGGAGGGAGAGCCATGGTGGGGTGAAGACATCGAAAAACCATTAAAGCAAATGGACCACTTCCGCAAGAGGCTGCTGCTCTCTCTTACCCCCCCTCAACACTTACGGTTTCCTGTAGGGGGAAGCTAATGGACGTCAATGTTATCCTCTCCCCTCCCTCACCCCTCCCCCACCCCAAACAACATAACAGACTATGTTGGGACCCCTCTCACCTACACTCAGCCTCTACATAGCTTACTTACTATTATCTACACACAGGATTAAGTCTACGGCAAACACACATACATATTTAACTGCTCTTTCCTTATATTCCACTCTTATCCTTGTATTTCGTACTCTACCACATAGCCCACATACTCTCCTACACCCCAACAACATGACCTCCCATCTTTCCTGACCACATACCCTAACACCGGACGCTCACATGCGTCCGACACGCGCCAAACTTCCGGGAAAATCCCCCCAAACCCTTTGGGACTAGTCACCTGCACACCACCTGCCCAGTTGGCACTCAAGAGTGCCACCTGGCCAGATGGTGCGCACGGTCGTAGTCCTCATCTTCACTATTAGTGTCAGCTCAAGAGCACAAGAATATTCTAAGGCCAACTGCTCGTGCAAGACTATATATAGGCGATGCAGATGGCGCTGCAGTCGTGTGAAGTCGCCGATTCACCAATGGGGAGAGTGTTGGTTTGAAGTTTTTTTTTTTTTTATAAAAGGAATATACAAAGTATAGCACATTATACATTATACAACTGAAGAACAAGAACATTACAACAAAACATAAACAGAAACACAAGCAGAAACACAGGCAGAAAAGAGAACATTGCAGTACAAGACCCTAGAAACTCCAGGGACATTAGTCCGAATACAAAATGAAACATAATAATGGACATACAACAAACGGACGCATTACGGACATGGAAAGACACAACAAATATACACAGAATAAACCAGACACTCACACATATACAAAATTTTAGTTTCATAAAAGAAATACTCAATATACAAACCAGACAATAGAAAACAAACATACATACATACATACAGGACAAACATAACAAAGTACGGAAACACGGATGCAAACTAAACATACACAACAAAAACCAAGAAATAAAACACATAAAATATGGCACAATGAGAAAACCCCGAAATGAGCACTGGAGGGTACACACACACACACACACACACACACACACAAACAAACAAAAAACAGTACGTTACAAATAAATAACACGACATAAATAACATAAAACAGCCACATCCACAAAAAAAACGAAGTACAGAAATACAGACAGTAAACGCAAAACAAGCCCAACCCAACAACCCAAACTCAGGTGCAGATTAGTACATAACAACAACAGGCCTCATAAACCACCGACACAGAGGCAGAAGTACAGAGCTACAGGAAACAACAAAAAATAAAAACAAAAAACATGTAAAGAAATAAACAGGGAAATACAGAGATAACATAAACACAACAATGCCGCACACCTAATAAAGCAATGCCACAAGGACAAGATAATAAACACACGCACACAAGCGACATATACAACCACACCGCCCGCCACCCCAACACAATACACAGGGCGAGCGCAACGACACGAAAGAAATAACACCAAACACCCACACGCACAGACAAGGACACCCACCTGTGCACGCAGGCACCAGGGAAACATCACGCACAACACAGACAGAAACCAAACACACCAATAAACCAATCACTCATACTTCTCCGGGTACTCCCGAGCAAGAAACTGTAAACAATTAGCCTCCCAAACAAGTTGGTCACTTTCAGGAATTGGACACCCAGGAGCTGCAGTAGGCCGAGGCATCGAATTTGGCACTCCCGAGACAAAACACTGCGCTTGTGGAACCCAGATGGTAGAAGGGCACCAGGGAACAGGACGTACCAAGTCAGTACACTTAAAAGTCGCAGTTGCTGTAGATCCGTCGAGCACCTCGCCGATCGAGAGGACAAAAGGAACGGGTTTCCCCCGAGGACGCTGGACACACGGGCGCATACTGGGAAGCACATCTGACTGCACGGCAGGCTGCACACCGGCCCGCCCACTAGGGCGTGCACACCGTTCGGAGTCAGGAACTGCACCGAGACCCGCGGAGGGTGGCTCCGCAGGGGCCCCAGAGCCCCCACCAACCGAAACAGGAGCAGAGGGCCCCCCCCGCTTCACATCCTTCGTCAACACCACCACAAGGTCGCTCTTACCAGGGGCAACAGCCCACTGAGGGGAGCCACCAGCAGGAGGCACAGCATCCAACTCAGAAGGCACCACAGGAGGTAACACAGCATCATCCACATCATCATCCTCCATTGCATCACGCTCCTCTGCCCACGACCGGCGAGGTGACGCACCCCGAGCCGAGCGACGGCGCTTAAAAAGAGGCTGCTGATAGTTGGAGCTGTCACCCCCAACAAGCGGTGTCCCAGAAGAACCATCGACAGGCGGCCCCAAAATCGGGGCAGCACATTCACGCAGAACAGCAGCCTCAACAACACGGGGCAGAAAGCCACCACCAGTAACGGAGACTGGAGTCGGAGAAGGAAGAGATACAACAGGCGGAAGGGAAGACGGCAGCACGCATGAGGTATCCAGGGAGGACGACGGAATATGCAGAATAGAAGAGGTACTTGTCAACGAGTCAACTCCCAGAGGCGACGAGGCAGAGGACGTGGGTGGAGACACACACACCACCGCACCGTCAGCCCCGGGAAGCACATGGCCTCCAGCAGGAGACGCAGGCACCACCCCTACAGCAGCCCCCTAGGCCATCGGACGCGGATGCACCTCCACAGGCACCGAACGATGAAAGTTCGAAACAGGCGCCCCCAGGTCCCCCGAGCCCACCGGCGGGGCAGGCACATCCGGGCCAGACGTACTGACATCCAGAACCGCCGCGGGATCCACACCAGGCACTTGCACAGAGCGAGAATCCGCCGGGGAGTCCACACGCACAGATAAGCGAGGAAAATCATCCTCTAGGAAAACTGAAGAAGCCCCTTCTGTATGAGGAGCGTCACAACTGGCCACGACGTGGCCCTCAGCACCACACCGGAAACACGTTCGGGTCTGCCCCAGATAGAAAGTCCAGAGACAGCCCATGATACGAGACCCTGGACGGTATAGGGCTTGTGAGCCGCATGACAAGCGTGCGTGAACCCAGCCGGACCCCCTTCAGACGGCCCAAACTCAAAGTGTTGAACCAGTGCTTCACCACCGACCCAAACCGCGTAAACAAAGCCATGAGGTCCGCCTCGGGGAAGGTCACCGATGTGAATACCCACAAACGTTAAGGGCCCCCAGGGATCCGAGATCTCAACAGACACAGCCGATGCCAGAAGTGGAAGCGTGCGGCCATTCCAACGAGCCACAAACTCCCAGTATACATGTGACTTGGCGAATGACACAACACGGGTGGACGACAACTTCTCTAGGCCCAGGAGCTCGGGCACGTCAAAACTGAGGACGTCGAGGAGGGCAACTTCTACAACGGGCCAGTCCACAACAGCAGAAAAATCTAGCCGCACTGTGTCTATTCTTCTAATACGGCTAGTACCAGCCCCTCCCATACTGGCAGGTGGGGCCCCGACCAGCGGGAGCTCCACACGCCCCCCCACAGCAACCTCCACTCAGCAACAGCAGACGACCACTGACAGCCAGAGCTCGACGTCTGCACCCTCTGGTGGCGCAGCCAGGCTGTTGGTTTGAAGTGGTAGTTTGGTGATCGACGAGGTGGTGCGCCGACAGTGAGGGAGGTGGGTGAGGAGTGAGTGTAGGGTAGTGTACCCTCTAAGAAACGTCTGTTATTCCACATTTTTACTATTCTTGAATGTGGTATTTGAATACGCAAAGAAAATTCAAATATGAACATGGATTTTACAGAAAAAATCTTGAACGGAGCGTTGATAATGATTGAAGACTTGTGCTTAGAAATCGCGAACAAAGTTCTCAATCAATTGTAAATGCCATCATCGAATCGATCTGCTGATGCTTCGTTCGACGTAGAGTGACGTCGTGAACAAAATTACAACACGGGTGATCTGTTGTCGTATGTTTAATCAATTATTCCTAGGCTAACGCTTGAGCGAAAAGGCATTAATAATCAAATAATTCAAACTTTCAATAACGGGCTTGGAGAAATCTTTTGAGATGTGCCAGGAAGAACTGGTAAAACTTTCCTAATTAGATTGATTCTGGCAGCATTTTGATCCCAAAATGGCATAACCTTAGCTCTTGCGTCGTCCCGATTTTCTGCGACATTGGTACCAGGTGGAAGACCTGCTACTTCGACTTTGAAATCTCCATTAAAAATGTAATTCAGTGAAACTTCCATGTGCAACATTTCCATTGCATCCGGTATGGGAAAAGTATTGCAGAAATGTAAACTTATTGTTTTGGATGAATGCACAATGCCCCACAAAAAATCGTTTGAAGCTCTTTTGTTTTTTTTCTTTTTATTTTTAAAACAGAGCAATTACAGCATACAGTAACCATATAACAGGAAAGCACAGAAGAACAAAGAACGCAAAATAACAACAACACATAACACGTAACACAGATCAACATAACAGAAAAGTGAAAACAAAGAATAACATAAAACTCATAAGAACACACACACACAAACAAAGCAGCACTATCCAGATGGGGCGTGCCAAAAGCCTCAGTAATGACAAAAGCGCACAAAGAGCACAATAAAACCAAGGGTAAAATATAAACAAGGAATACAAGTTCAGATTCTTGCCGAAAGAGTGTACCCGAGTCACAGTGCGGTTTCCGAGCAGAGAGGCCGACCACTGACATGGTGTTCTCCCTGAGATAGCTTCAAGAAAAGTGCAAGGAGCAGAGAAAAGCCTTGTACATTGCCTTCATTGACCTTACAAAGGTCTTCGACCTCGTGAGTGGGGACGGACTCTTCAAGATTTTGGCCAAAATTGGCTGTCCACCCATCCTACTCAGCATGATACAATCGTACCACAAAGACATGAAGGGGACAGTCGTGTACGACGTGTCAACTTTTGAACCATTCAACATCAACAGTGGTGTTAAACAGGGGTGTGTTGTCGCTCCAACCCTGTTCGGCATCTTCTTCGCGATCCTCGTCAAGCATGCCTTTGGAACAACCACAGAAGGCATCTATCTTCGTACAAGATCTGATGGAAAGCTCTATAAACTATCCAGACATCGAGCACAGAGAAAAGTACAGATGCGAATCCTCAAGAAGTTCCTCTTCGCCGACGACGCAGCGATCACCACACACACAGCAGAAGGCCTGCAGCAGCTACTCAACCGCTTTGCCGCAGCCTTGTTCCGCATTCGGCTTGACAATCACCCTGAAGAAGACACAGGTGATGATACAAGATGTCAATGAGCTACCTTGTATAAATATAGCAGACTATGTGCTGGAGGCAGTTCACGAGTTTGTGTACCTGGGCTCCACAATCTCAGACACCCTTTCCCTGGACACTGAACTCAACAGACGTATCGGAAAGGCCGCAACAATACTGGCCAGGCTCACAAAGAGCGTTTGGGAAAATGCCAAACTGACAGTGCACACCAAGGCACAAGTCTACATGGCATGTGTGGTGAGTACACTTCTCTACGGCTCGGAATCCTGGACCCTGCGCTCTCGCCAGGAGAGACGGCTCAATATCTTTCACATGCGGAACCTGAGACGCATCCTTGACATCACGTGAAAGACCATGTCACCAACAACACAGTACTCGAGAGAACAAGAGTCCCTTCAATGTTCATTCTCCTGAAGCAGAGACGCATGCGATGGCTGGGACATGTCACACGCATGGTCGATAGCCGCATACCGATGGACCTCTTGTATGGAGAACTGGCATCAGGAAGGAGACCCACCGGAAGACCTAGCTGCGTTTCAAAGATGCCTGAACGCGACCTCAAGCAGATGAACATCGACATCAACACTTGTGATGCAGCAGCTGCGGACAGATCGGCCAGGAGATGCAAAGTACAGAAGGGACTCCAGCAATTCGAGGATGAACTTAAGAGGCAGGCGGAGGCAAATAGACTTCAGAGGAAGTCTCGACCACTGTCAGACGCGCCCGTTTGGCGTTTATCTGCGCTCGCTGCAGTCGGGACTGTCATTCTCGGGTTAGTCTTCACAGCCACAGCAGTCGCTGCATCCAACTACACTACAACAATTAGACACCCAGGGCACAACTCCATAACCTTACGGGATTGACGGATGCCTACTACTACTACTGCCTAAAAGTGAATGCTTTATGTGCCATATTATAATTACAGTATGGTATCTTATTAACAGTCTCATGTTCCTCCGCCAGTATAGCTAATTCATGATCATCCTTATACAAACGCTTGCCTGCAGCTAACACCATAGTCAATTTATCAGGCAGACAAGACAATAATTCTTCTATCAGCATAAGCTGTTTAAGAGAGACAAAATCTTGCATGTTCATACTATTTAGCCACTTGTCAAAGATAGACATTTTTCACGAGCAAAATCTGTGACTGATTGATCAGGTGTGCGCTTTAAACATCTAACGTTTGTCGTAGTGCCTCTGCATTGGCTTCGTACGCTTGCAATATCCTTTTCTTTACTGTGGGGTAGTGAAAACTATCTTCAAATGGTAATGAAGCGAAAATGTCCTGGGCTTTCCCTTTCAACTTTCGTTGCATTATGGCCAACCAAGAGACCTCTGGCCATTTCAGACTAATAGCTAACTTTGCAGAGTGCAGGAAAAATAATTCGGGGTCCTTCTCATTAAACTTGGGTAGTTCAAACCCTCTAGAAAAATAAATACCAATACCTGAAGAGCCCTTACTTCCAGCAGATGCTGCGGCTTCGAGCTTCTTCTCTTCTAGCCAAATCTGGGCCCTCAGCCATCTGCTGTTTAATTAACAACTGCTTTGTTTCTTCTTCTTCTTCCCTGAGTCTAGCTGCCTCTAACTCAGCTTCTCCCCTGAGTCTAGCTACTTCTAACTTAGCTTAGTGTTTTCTTCACAATTAAATTTCTCGAGCTCAGTTTGTCTAAACTGAAGTTCTAGTTCCTGCCTTCTGATACTAGCTGCATTCTCAGTCTCATCAGGGTATGCCTATAACACCTCGTCATCTAACATACCATCTTCTATCAGATGTAAAAATATGGTTCTCAACAATTTATTTTTAGTCATTCTAGGTCCAACTTCTATCTCTAGGACCTTACCCATACAAATAAGAAACGACTTAGTCAAGATCTCAATTTTCTACACTAATGGATTCTGCAAAATCTTTAACTTCTTGCACCATCTTGTCAACTTGTCACCTCCGTGTCACATAAAAACAAAAGGATGTCACTCACGATCGTGTTCAAATAGAAAACTGCAATGGAGTTATACAGTAACAAAAATAATCCTAACCCTAGGATTTCAACAGGAATGATCTTGAGCAAAGGATTGGCATGATAATGATTCTGAATAGCAGGTAATCATTTTACTTATCAACAATCATCACAGACAGGAACCCAATTTTTCTCTCTGTCATGCCCACATACTCCACAGCATCGCTCGTAATAATAATAATTTGGTCAAAAACTATATATTACCACCAAGCCTTCAATTAAGTCTAGGGGAAAAATACACAAAATAAATAAAAACAACCAGTTTACTGGGGCCTATAACATAGGGCACCGGAAATAAGCAAAAAAACAAAAACTAAGTTCTCTACAACTCATACTATTTCACCTTAAACAATCTTTACTCCAACTCTTGGGAATCATTATCATCATGCACTGTACAGCACCACCTCTCTGAACTAGCTGTCCTTAGGTTCTATCCTAGTGCAGTCGTAAACTAGCTCAAGCATGCTTATAAAAAAATATTACAGAATGGTGGTGTCACAAAATATCATTAGTGGGTTCAGGAAGCCATATCATCCAGTGGGGTTTAGGAAGCCATATCATCCAGTGGGGTTTAGGAAGCCATATCATCCAGTGGGGTTTAGGAAGCCATATCATCCAGTGGGGTTTAGGAAGCCATATCATCCAGTGGGGTTTAGGAAGCCATATCATCCAGTGGGGTTTAGGAAGCCATATCATCCAGTGGGGTTTAGGAAGCCATATCATCCAGTGGGGTTTAGGAAGCCATATCATCCAGTGGGGTTTAGGAAGCCATATCATCCAGTGGGGTTTAGGAAGCCATATCATCCAGTGGGGTTTAGGAAGCCATATCATCCAGTGGGGTTTAGGAAGCCATATCATCCAGTGGGGTTTAGGAAGCCATATCATCCAGTGGGGTTTAGGAAGCCATATCATCCAGTGGGGTTTAGGAAGCCATATCATCCAGTGGGGTTTAGGAAGCCATATCATCCAGTGGGGTTTAGGAAGCCATATCATCCAGTGGGGTTTAGGAAGCCATATCATCCAGTGGGGTTTAGGAAGCCATATCATCCACTGGGGTTTAGGAAGCCATATCATCCAGTGGGGTTTAGGAAGCCATATCATCCAGTGGGGTTTAGGAAGCCATATCATCCAGTGGGGTTTAGGAAGCCATATCATCCAGTGGGGTTTAGGAAGCCATATCATCCACTGGGGTTTAGGAAGCCATATCATCCAGTGGGGTTTAGGAAGCCATATCATCCAGTGGGGTTTAGGAAGCCATATCATCCAGTGGGGTTTAGGAAGCCATATCATCCAGTGGGGTTTAGGAAGCCATATCATCCAGTGGGGTTTAGGAAGCCATATCATCCACTGGGGTTTAGGAAGCCATATCAAATGGTGCACATCGGTAGAACTGATCCAGTATACATCAATACATGTACATACTATATGTTACAAGCAATTAAACCAAAAAAATGTAGTCCCAATATACAAGAAGGGTAACAGGTAGGCGACATTGAACAACAGGCCTGTGTCCCTAACTTGTTTTCCATGCAAGATGATGGAGAAGATTGTGAGAAAAAACCTAGTAGATCATCTGGAGTAAAAGGACTTTGTAACACAAGATAAGCATGGGTTCAGAGATGCAAATCATGCCTAACAGGTTTAATTTAGTTCTATGACCAGGCAACAAAAATTATGCAAGAGAGTGAGGGCTGGGTAGACTGCATATTTCTGGACGGCCAGAAAGCCTTTGACACATTACCACAAAAGAGACAAGTGCACAAACTGAAGATGCAGGCAGGAGTGAAAGGGAAGGTACTCCACTGGATAAGGAAGTACCAAAACAACAGGACACAGCACGTACTGTGAGGGGTGAGGTCTCGGAGTGGCGGGGAGTCACCAGTGGAGTCCCACAGGGCTTAGTCCTTGGACCTATACTGTTTCTGATATACGTAAATGCTCTCCAAAAAGGAATTGCCTTATTCCTCTCAATGTTTTCTGATGATGCAAATATTATGAGAAGGATCATGACAGATGAAAATAGTATTAGGCTTCAAGATGACCTAGACAAGCTGAAGGAATGGTCCAACAAGTGGCTACTAAAGTTCAACCCAAGTAAATGTAAGGTAATGAAACTAGGAGGAGGAGGAGGAACTAGAAGGCGAGACACTGGATACCGAATGGGAGATGAAGTCTTTCACGAAACGGACAGAGTAAGATATAGGAGTTGATATCACTAAAAACCTGTCTCCTGAAGCCCACATCAAAAGAATATCATCAGCGGCCTATGCGAGGCAGGCTAACATCAGAACTGCTTTCAGAAACCTGTGTAAGGATTCCTTCAGAACCTTGTATACCATATATGTAAGACCAAACCTGGTCTTACATATATTATATACTTAATTATATATTATAGTATATATTAATATATATACATATATTACTGCTCTAGTAAACAGACACTATTTAAAAAAATCGTGGGCAACATTCACGGGTGTGAAGGTCTCCGTTTTGAGTGAGCAACCAAGGCAAGCGCACACAGCATGAGCCAACAGCACTGCTGTTCACCTTGTGACCACAGCATCGTCTAAAAATGTCAAAATATATATGTAATTGACATTATTTAGCCATGATAGTATTACAGAAGGGCCTGACTGTGATAAAGACTGTGTACAATGTTCAGATATGAGTGAACACAATGCTGTTCAAGATGTTTACAGAGCTAGCCACAGCACACTGTCATTGTTTCGTCCATCTGTGAATCTTCAAACAACTTCTCATGTTCCATTACAAAATAAACTTGTTGAAAAATATTCATTTAGAGGATTTAGTGACCGGGATTCTGAAAATCGGATTGTGGTGAGAATTAGCGATGAGCGCAGTATGATGGGAGGAGGAATCTTTATGAGGAGGAAGGGAGAGATGGCGTCGTTTGTTGACTCTGTGTACTCACCTAATTGTGCTTGCGGGGGTTGAGCTCTGGCTCTTTGGTCCTGCCTCTTAACTGCCAACCAACTGATGTACAGATTTCTGAGCTTATTGGGTTCTATCACATCTATATATGAAACTGTGTATGGGGTCAGCCTCCACCACATCACTGCCTAATGCATTCCATCTGTTAACTACTCTGACACTGAAAACGTTCTTTCTAACGTCCCTGTGGCTCATTTGGGTACTCAGTTTCCACCTGTGTTCCCTTGTTCGCGTACCACCCGTGTTAAACACGGGTGGTACGCGAAAATAGTTTTTCTTTATCTACCTTGTCAATTCCTCTGAGAATTTTGTAGGTAGTGATCATGTCTCCCCTTACTCTTCTGTCTTCTAGTGTCGTGAGGTGCATTTCACGCGGCGTTTCTTCGTAACTCATGCCTCTTAGTTCTGGGATTAGCCTAGTGGCATATCTCTGAACTTTTTCAAGCTTCGCCTTGACTACGGACTCCATGCTGGGGCTGCATACTCCAGGATTGGTCTTACATGTGTGTAAACAAGGTTCTGAATGATTCCTTAAACAGGTTCCTGAAGGCAGTTCTGATGTTAGCTAGTCTTGCATACGCCGCAGATGTTATTCTTTTAATGTGGGCTTCAGGAGACAGGGTTGGTCTGATTTCAACTCCTAGATCCTTCTCACTGTCCTTTTCATGAAGGACTTCATCTCCCATTCTGTATCCTGTGTCTGGCCTCCTTTTTCCACTATCTAGTTACATTACCTTACATTTACTCGGGTTGAACTTTAGTAGACATTTGTTGGACAATTCATGCAGTCTGTCTAGGTCATCTTGTAGTCTCATACTGTCTTCCTCCGTCTTAATCCTCCACATAATTTTTGCATCCTCAGCAAACAATGAGAGGAATGAGTCTATTCCATCTGGAAGATCATTTACATATATAAGAAACAGTATGGGTATAAGGACAGAACCCTGCGGTACCCCACTGGTAACATCTTACCAATCTGATACCTCGCCCTGCACAGTGACTCGCTGTCTTCTGTTACTCAGGTACTCCCTTATCCAATAGAGTACCTTCCCTTTCACTCCTGCCCGCATCTCCAGTTTTCGCACTAGTCTCTGGTGCGGCACTGTGTCAAAGACTTTCCAGCAATCCAAAAATATGCAGTCTGCCCACCCCTCTCTTTCTTGCCTGATTCTTGTAGCCTGATTGTAGAAATCAATTAATCCTGTTAGGCATGACTTGCCATCCCTGAAACCATGTTAGTCTTGTGACACAAAGTTTCTTCACTCCAGATGCTCGACTAGCTTTTTTCGCACAATTTTCTCCATTAGCTTGCATGGTATGCAAGTTAGGGACACTGGCCTGTAGTTCAGTGCCTCCTGTCTATCCCCCTTATTTATTTATTTATTTATTTATTTATTTATGCATATACAAGGAGGTACATTGGGATTGTGAGGATACATAATATGGTAATTACAATCTTGAAAAGCCACTAGTACGTGCAGCGTTTCGGGCAAAAACGTATAAAACCCTTCTTGAATATCGGGACCACGTTTGCCGCCTTCCAAATTTCTGGCAGTTAACCTGTTACCAGTGATTTGAAAACACCATGGACCCTGGCAGGCACAGTGCTTCTGCCCCTTTCTTTAGTATCCATAGTGATACTCCATCCGGACCTATAGCCTTTGTCACATCCAACTCTAGCAAGAGCTTCCTTACATCCTCACTGGTAAACTCAAATTCCTCTAGTGGTGCCTGGTTATTTATTCCATCTCCTATCTCTGGAACTTCTCCTTGCTTTAATGTGAAGCCTTCCTGGAATTTCATATTGAGTTCCTCGCACACGTCTTTGTCCTTTGTAGTGAATCTGTCTGCCCCTATCCTCAGTTTCATTACCTGTTCCTTCACTGTTGTCTTTCTCCTGATATAGCTGTCCAGCAATTTGGGTTGGGTCTGAGCCTTGCTTGCTACATCGTTTTCATATTGCCCTTTTGAATCTCTTCTCACCCTGATGTATTCATTCCTGGCTCTCTGGTAACCTTCTCTGCTCTCAAGGGTCCTGTTATTTTTAGTTTCTCCATGCTCTTTTACTCTGTTGCTTAGCTAGCTTACATCTCTGATTAGACCATTAGTTTCTAATCTGCGTTTCAGTTATTACCTTTTGGGCCGGGATAAACTTTTCTGCTGCCTCCTTGCACTTCTGTGTGATGTATTCCATTATGTCTTGGGCCGTCTTTTCCCTTAGCTTTGCTTCCCATGTAACATCCGTTAGGAATTTTCTTATATCCTCGTAATTTCCCTTACGGAATGCCAGCCTTTTGCTTTCAGTTCCCTTTCTAGAGTACTTTAGCCCTTCTTCGACCAGATACTCAAAGGTCAGTACACTGTGATCGCTCATTCCTACTGGGGCCTCGAAGTCAATTTCCCTTATGTCGGAGTCATTCAGAATGAAGACTAGGTAGAGTCTCGCTGGTTCATCGTTTCCCTCATCCTAGTGGGTTCCCTGACATGTTTGCTTAGAAAGTTTCTAGTCGTCACCTCCACTAGTTTGGCTCTCCATGTATGCTCTCCTCCGTGTGGTTCCTTGTTCTCCCAGCCTATCCTTCCATGATTGAAGTCCCACATGATGAGCAGATGGGATCGATTTCTATAGGCAGCAGAGGCTGCCCTCTAAATTATATTATTAACTGCCATGTTGTCTCTGTCATACTCTTGCCTGGATCTTCTGTCATTTGGTGGTGGGTTATATATCACCGCTACAACTACTCTGGGTCCTCCCATCGTCATGGTGCCTGCTATGTAGTCTCTAAACCCTTCACAGCCTGGGATAACCATCTCCTTGAAACTCCATTCCTTTCTCACGAGTAAGACCACTCCGCCTCCTCCCCTTCCCTCCCTCGCTTTCCTTATTACAGTGTAATCCTGGGGAACACCACGTTTGTTATGATTCCTGAGAGTTTTGTTTTCGTGATTCCAGTTACATCTGGGTTTATGTCTTGTGCTCTTTCCCTAAATTCACTCGCCTTGCTTGTAATCCCGTCTATGTTCATGTACATCACCTTGAAGCTGACTCTTTTCTGTCCATCCCCAGTTTCTGTTGCTTCCACTGCAGACGGTAAACATGGAGGGGGATGGGGAGGGGGGAAAAGGGAGGCCTTAGGTTGTGAGGGGGGCTGAGAGGGGAGGGGACCTGGGTTGTGGGGGGTGGGGCTGGGAGGATCTGGTTTGGATAGGGTAGGGGCGAAGTGATGGCTTGGAGAGGTGGAGGAGAAGGGAGGGTTTCGGGGGATAGGGAGAAATGGGAGGTTGTTAGGGGAAGGGGGGGAGGGAGAACTTGAGAGGGTGGGGGAGAAAGGAGGGATTGGGGGGTGTGGGAGAAGGGCTTGGGGAAGAGGGGATGAAAAGAAGGCTTGGGGGGAGAAGGGAGGGCTTAGGGGGTGGGAGAGGAGGGAGGGGATAGGGGGGTGGGGGATAAGGGAGGGATTAGGGTGGGGGGGAGGAGCATAGGGGCTGGGGGCAGGTAGAGCTTCTATATGTTTGGAGAAGGGTGTGATCCTCCTCCCACTGGGGCTGTTGAATTGACTATGGAGGGATCCCCACTCCCTTCTGGGATCGTAGGGTTCTGGGTTGTGGTTCCCTGATTCCTTTCCCTTTCCTTGCACTCCTTCCTTGCTGCTGCTGCCCTCTGTCCCTCCTTCCTAGTCATATCCCTCTGCAGGAATACCTTTTTGTACTTCTGCACATGAGTAGGCTGCTCTTCTTTGCTAAAATTTCCTCTTTTGTGTCCTCGCCTTTGAAAATCCCTTTTATCAATTGATCTTTGTCCTTGTTGTACCGGCCAAGCCTGAAAACCTTTTATATATTCAATTCTTCCCCCTCCATCCGTACTCCTTCAAGGATCTCTTTGACTGTGGCTTTGTCCATATCTCTCCTCACCCTTGGAGTGGCCCCTATTTGCTCCTCATTACCATCTTCCTGAGGACTGGTACGTAGCTGATATTGGGGATTCTCTTTCAAGCTTTTAATCTCCTTCCTTGCCACAATTAGCTCATCCTGCAGGTTAGCTACCTTTTCCCTCATTACCTGTAGTTCCACCCTGATTTCACTCAACATTTGAATGAGTGCCTCTTCAAGCGAGAAATCTTGTCCTCCTCCTCCCATTGTGTTACGTCTGCTCTCTGCCATGTTTGTTTACAATTCCAGTTCTCCAATCCAATGTGTGTGCGTGTGTGTGTGTGTGTGTGTGTGTGTGTGTGTGTGTGTGTGTGTGTGTGTGTGTGTGTGTGTGTGTGTGTGTGTGTGTGTGTGTGTGTGTGTGTGTGTGTGTGTGTGTGTGTGTGTGTGTGTGCGTGTGTGTGTGTGTGTGTGTGCTCACCTATTTGTGCTTGTGGGGGTTGAGCTCTGGCTCTTTGGTCCCATCTCTCAACTGTCAATCAACAGGTGTACAGGTTCCTGAGCCTATTGGGCTCAATCATATCTACACTTGAAACTGTGTATGGAGTCAGCCTCCACCACATCACTGCCTAGTGCATTCCATTTCAACTACTCTGACACAAAAAAAAATTCTTTCTAATATCTCTGTGGCTCATTTGGGCACTCAATTTCCACCTGTACTCACCTATTTGTACTCACCTATTTGTGCTTGCGGGGGTTGAGCTTTGGCTCTTTGGTCCCGCCTCTCAACTGACAATCAACTGTTGTACAGATTCCTGAGCCTACTGGGCTCTATCATATCTACATTTTAAACTGTGTATGGAGTCAGCCTCCACCACTTCACTGCCTAATACATTCCATCCGTTAACTACTCTGACACTGAAAAAGGTCCTTCTAACGTCTCTGTGGCTCATTTGGGTACTCAGTTTCCACCTGTGTCCCCTTGTTCGCATCCCACCAGTATTGAGTAGTTTGCCCTTGTTTACCCGGTCGATTCTCCTGAGGATATTGTAGGTTGTGATCATGTCTCCCCTTACTCTTCTGTCCTACAGTGTCATTAGGTGCATTTCCCACAACCTTTCCTTATAACTCATGCCTCTTAGTTCTGGGACTAGTCTAGTAGCATACCTTTGGACTTTTTCCAGCTTCGTCTTGTGCTTGACAAGGTACGGGCTCCTTGCTGGGGCCGCATACTCCAGGATTGGTCTTACATATGTGGTGTACAAGATTCCGAATGATTCCTTACACAGGTTCCTGAACGCTATTCTGATGTTAGCCAGCCTCGCATATGCCGCAGACGTTATTCTTTTTTATATGGGCTTCAGGAGACAGGTTTGGTGTGATATCAACTCCTTGATCTTTCTCTCTGTCCGTTTCATTAAGTACTTCATCTCCTATTCTGTATCGTGTGTCTGGCCTCCTGTTTCCACTGCCGAGTTTCATTACTTTGCATTTACTCGGGTTGAACTTCAACAGCCATTTGTTGGACCATTCACTCAGTCTGTCTAGGTCATCTTGTAGCCTCCTACTATTATCCTCAGTTTCAATCCTCCTCATAATTTTTGCATCATCGGCAAACATTGAGATACACGATTCTATACTCTCTGGGAGATCATTTACATATATCAGAAACAGTATAGGTCCATGGACTGACCCCTGCAGGACTCCACTTGTTGCGTCTCGCCAATCTGAGACCTCACCCCTCACACTGACTCGTTGTCTCCTAATGCTTAGGTACTCCTTTATCCAATGGAGTACCTTCCCTTTCACTCCAGCTTTTTCACTAGCCTCTTGTGTGGCACTGTATCAAAGGCTTTCTGACAATCCAAAAATATGCAGTCTGCCCACCCTTCTCTTTCTTGCCTTATTTTTGTTGCCTGGTCGTAGAATTCAAGTAACCCTGTGAGGCAGGACCTGCATCCTTGAACCCATGTTGATGCTGTGTTACAAAGTTCTTTCGCTCCAGATGCTCCACTAGCTTTCTTCGCACAATCTTCTCCATCTGCTTGCATGGTATGCAGGTTAGGGACACCGGCCTGTAATTCAGTGCCTCCTGTCTATCCCCTTTCTTGTATATTGGGACTACATTAGCTGCTTTCCAAATTTCTGGCTGTTCCCCTGTTGCCAGTGATTTGTTATACACTATGGAGAGTGGTAGGCACAGTTCTTCTGCTCCTTCCTTTAGTATCCAAGGGGAGATTCCATCTAGGCCTATAGCCTTTGTCACATCCAACTCTAGTAAACACTTCCTTACTTCCCTGCTGGTAATCTCAAACCCTTCCAGTGGTTCCTGATTAGCTATTCCCTCTCTTATCTCTGGAATTTCTCCTTGCTCTAAGGTGAAGACCTCCTGGAATTTCTTATTCAGTTCCTCACACACTTCCTTCTCGTTTGTAGTGAATCCTTCCGCCCCTATCCTTAATTTCATAACCTGTTCCTTTACTGTTGTTTTTCTCTTGATGTGGCTATTGTTACGGTGCCCTCTCCTATTTCTTTCGTTTGGCGGCTTAAAGAGTCATATCAGCTCTCCCTACTGATTCTCTGAGGTTCAGGGAGTCTAATGATATATGTGGCGACCAGACCGGCTGCCAGTTAAGGGAAGGAAGTTATATTATAAGTTGTAAATAAAGGAAAATTGGCGCCCTGTTATAAAATGAAACAGTATCCCCTACGGCAGATATGACCTTTTGGAAGGGACATTAGCCGATCGCGGATTGGTCGACGTAGGTCGCGGGCGACAAATCAGGGCCCGCCATGACGTCACCGAGTGCCCCGGGCGGCGCCAACGTCAGAGTTGTTCTGACCTTGGAAGCGACAGGACGCGCCTCGGTCTGCTCTCAAGGATTGGAGGCTCTGCAAGCCTTGTTCAGTGGATTGAGCTGGCCATCGCAGCCCATCATAGTTATTGGAGACCCAGCACTTCTGGGAAGCAAAAGAGGAACCAAGTTCAGTGAGCAGAGAAGTGCCAAATTTGGAAAATAGTCTGCGACGATGCTGGGCGGCGCCGCTGGCTGGACGTTGAGGTCTGGAAGGTGGGCGGGCAGGCCTAGCTGTGACTGGGGTCACATCCACTGAGAATCTTGGAAGGACGACACCGTGCCTAGGACAAGGAGCAACGCCTTGTGGGAGAGGCGAGTGTGGGGAAAATAGTGATTAGCTCAGCGCCCATCGATGAACCAGGATTGGGGCAGCTGAATCTCAGGGATTGGAACGGCGACGACGCGAAGGCTCCACGACACCTGAGGACCTGTGGAACGTCCTGGATCGTCAAGGATCGACCCAAGGAAGCGTGGGAACCTCACACCATCGAGGGACAGGCGTCGTGAGCCAAGAATGTAAGGTAGATCATTTTCCCTCCCATTACCCCTTGTATGAGTAGGCTAGTTAGGCCACAATATTTACTTGTGTATGTGGCAGCAAGACTTTATTACTTTAATAGTAGAATAGGCTGCAAGGCAGCTTGAGTCCAGGACTGTCAGAGAGGACAGTGTGTATGGATGGCAGGACAGTGAAGAAGAGGCGCCGACGTGGTGAAGAGGCCCTCCTGTGAGAGTGTGAGACTCCTGTCTTTCTGCCCAGTTGAAGGAGGGTTGGAGGTCGTGGAAGAAGAGGCTGACGATCTCCAGACTCATTATCCATATTCCATATTCATGTATTACTTGTGATTGTGTGTGTGTTTTCATGTAATTTGCATCAGTAAACTCACACATTTTATTACTGTGTTTGAGTGTGCCTCCATTTATGATATTTCTCTATGAGCATACATTTCTGGCTACAAACAATATATAATACACCCACTGAACTGCATTGCTGGGGTGCAGATATAATAACCCAGCTGGTGACCTTGCTAAGAGGAAGATAGAGAAGACAGGCGGGAAAGGAGTTCCTGAAACCTTTTTTGTCTGGCAGGCAAGACTCAGGGAGGTTATGGTTATAGGTAAGCCTGAGTCTTCCTTCACTCCCCCACGGGTCTAGGCCGGAACTGTTAACAGCAGTTTCCCCGTGTTTGACTGAAGGGCTTCCAGGGTGAATCAGTGGCACCCCTTTGTGGTGGAAGCAAAGACCTGCGGAGGTGGGCATTGTTGGTCCTCTCTTGTGTGACCAAGGAGACTCCGGTGAATCCAGGGAGTCGGAGGGGCTGAGTATTTGGGCCTTTGAGCCCCTAGCAGCCGAGTGTTAGCAGAGCCCCGGACCACCCACCCCCACATGACACTATGCAACAATTTAGGCTGAGTCTTTGCCTTGCTTGCGATGTCATTTTCGAATTGTCTTTCTACCTCTCTTCTCATCCTGACATATTCATTCCTGGCATTCTGGAATCTTTCTCTGCTCTCCAGTGTCCTGTTATTCCTATAGTTTATTCATGCCTTTTACTTTGCTGCTTAACTAGCCTACATCTTTGATTAAACAATGGGTTTCTCATCTTCAATTCACTGTTTTCGTTTTGGACTGGGACAAACTTGTTTGCTGCGTCCTTGCACTTCTGCGTGATGTAGTCCAACAAGTCTTGGGCTGTCTTTCCCCTGAACTGTTTCCCATGCTATTTCTGTTAGGAATTGTCTTATCTCCTCATAGTTTCCTTTTCGGTATGCTAACCTTTTGGTTTCCGTATCCCTCCTTGTGTTCAATAACCCTTCTTCAATCAGGTACTCAAACACTGTGTGTGTGTGTGTGTGCGTGTGTGTGTGTGTGTGTACTCACCTATATGTACTCACCTATATGTGCTTGCAGGATCGAGCATTGACTCTTGGATCCCGCCTTTCGAGCATCGGTTGTTTACAGCTATGACTCCTGTCCCATTTCCCTATCATACCTGGTTTTAAAATTATGAATAGTATTTGCTTCCACAACCTGTTCCTGAAGTGCATTCCATTTCCCCACTACTCTCACGCTAAAAGAAAACTTCCTCACATCTCTGTGACTCATCTGAGTTTCAAGCTTCCATCCATGTCCTCTCGTTCTGTTACTATTCCGTGTGAACATTTCGTCTATGTCCACTCTGTCAATTCCTCTGAGTATCTTATACGTTCCTATCATGTCCCCCCTCTCCCTTCTTCTTTCTAGTGTCGTAAGGCACAGTTCCCTCAGGCGCTCTTCATACCCCATCCCTCGTAGCTCTGGGACGAGTCTCGTTGCAAACCTCTGAACCTTTTCCAGTTTCATTATATGCTTCTTCAGATGGGGACTCCATGATGAGGCGGCATACTCTAAGACTGGCCTTACGTAGGCAGTGTAAAGCGCCCTAAATGCCTCCTTACTTAGGTTTCTGAATGATGTTCTAACTTTTGCCAGTGTAGAGTACGCTGCTGTCGTTATCCTATTAATATGTGCCTCAGGAGATAGATTAGGTGTTACGTCCACCCCCAGGTCTCTTTCACGCGTCGTTACAGGTAGGCTGTTCCCCTTCATTGTGTACTGTCCCTTTGGTCTCCTATCTCCTAGTCCCATTTCCATAACTTTACATTTGCTCGTGTTGAATTCTAGTAGCCATTTCTCTGACCATCTCTGCAATCTGTTCAGGTCCTCTTGGAGGATCCTGCAATCCTCATCTGTCACAACTCTTCTCATCAACTTTGCATCATCCGCAAACATCGACATGTAGGACTCTACGCCTGTAAACATGTCGTTAACATATACAAGAAATAGAATTGGTCCCAGCACCGATCCTTGTGGTACTCCACTTGTTACTGTTCGCCAGTCCGACTTCTCGCCCCTTACCGTAACTCTTTGGCTCCTTCCTGTTAGGTAGTTTCTTATCCATTCTAGGACCTTTCCCCCCACCCCCGCCTGCCTCTCGAGCTTGAACAGCAGTCTCATGTGCGGTACTGTATCAAAGGCTTTTTGGCAGTCCAGAAATATGCAGTCTGCCCAACCATCTCTGTCAACCAACCTCTCTCTGTGTGTGTGTGTGTGTGTGTGTGTGTGTGTGTGTGTGTGTGTGTGTGTGTGTGTGTGTGTGTGTGTGTGTGTGTGTGAATGTGTGTGTCTGTCTGTACTCAGCTAGTATTATTTGCGGGGGTTGAGCTGTGGCTCCTTCTTCAATCAGGTACTCAAACACCAGTACACTGTGGTCGCTCATTCCTACTGGGGCCTCAAAACCAATTTCTCTTATGTCAGAGTCGTTCAGATTGAAGACCAGGTCGAGTCTCGCTGGTTCGTCATTTCCTCTCATCCTAGTGGGTTATCTGACTTGCTGGGTTAAAAAGTTTCTGGTTACCATCTCCAGTAGTTTGGCTCTCCACGTATCCTCGCCTCCATGCGGTTCCTTGTTCTCCCAGTCAATCCTTCCGTGATTGAAGTCCCCCATGATGAGCAGGTGGGATCTATTTCTACAGGCAGCAGAGGCTGTCCTCTCAGTTATAGTGTTAACTGCCATGTTGTTGTTTTTGTACTCTTGACTGGGTTTTCTGTCATTTGGAGAATGGTTGTATATTACTGCTACTACTATTCTTGGTCCTCCCATTGTCATAGTGCCTGCTATGTAGTCTCTTAACCCCTCACAGCCCGGGATAGCCATCTCCTTAAAACTCCATTCCATTATCATGAGTAGGGCCACTCCGCCTCCTCCCCTACCTTCCCTCTCTTTCCTTATTACTGTGTACTCCTGCGGAAACACGGCATTCGTTATGATTCCACAGAGTTTTTTTTCCGTGAGTCCGATTACATCTGGTTTCACTTCTTGTGCTCTTTCCCTTAGTTCACTTGTCTTGCTTGAGATCCCATCTATGTTCCAGTACATCACCCTGAAAATGACTTCTGATTGTCCTCTGGGGGGGGGGACCTGTGGGATCTGGGGTGAGTGGGAGCTGGGAGGATCTGATACGGGGAGACAGGTGGAGGAGGAAAGGCTTGGTAGGTTGGGGTGAGGGAGAGAGGGAGGGTAGGCGGGTGGGTGGGAGGGGGAGGAAAGGGGGGAGAGTGAGAGGGGGAGAGTTCGGGGGGTGAGAGGGGGAGCATGGGGGGAGGAGATGATATGGGAGATGGGGGTGCTTGGGGGGTGGGGGAAGGAAGGCTGAAGTGGGTGAGGAAGAGGGTAGGGTTCAGGGGAGTGGTGGAGAGAGGAAGACTTAGGTGGGGTGGGGAAGAGTGGGGAGTTTAGTGGGGCAGGGGAGAATGGAGGGCTTTGGGGTGGGTGAGACGGAAGGGCATTTGGGAGAAGGGAAGGCTTGGGGGATGGGGGAGAAGGGAGATCCTGGGGAGAGGGGTGAGTGGGAGGAGGGAGGTGGGTGGGGGGAGGGTTCCCTAGGTGGTTACTTAGTGGGGGGCTGACAGGGGATGGGGCATGTAGGGTGTCTGTTGGGTAGAATGTGGAGGTGGTGCCCAACTTCCTCTGGCTGTTGCACTGTTTGAGGAGGGTTCCCCACTCCCCTCTGGGATTGAAGGGTTCGGGGTTGTGGTTCTTTGATTCCTTTCTCTCTCCCTGCGCTCCTTCCTCGCGTCTGCTGCCTACTTTCTCTCTTCCCTTGTCATATCCCTCTGCAGGAATGCTTTTTTGAACTTTTGTACATTTGCTAGACATCACTTCCTTGCTAACAGTTCCTCTTTTGTGATTTCGCTCATGAATACCACCTTTATCATTTGGTCTCTGTCCTTGTTGTACTTTCCAAGCCTGAAAACCTTTTCAATATTTTGGTCAGTTTCCCCCATCCTTACCTCTTTAACGATCTCAGTAACTGTGTTTTTGTCCTTGTTTCTCTGCTCCTTTGGGCTGGTCCCTGATTGCTCTTTAATGCCTGCTACTACTACTTCTGCTCTTTTTCTCTCTATCAACCGGCTAGTACATCTAGCTGCTTCCTGAGACGAATCCACTTCCATGGCAACTTCCCTAACTGCAGACCTAGCTTCAGGGCTCTTTTTAAGCATTTCAGCAAATGAGAGCTGAGTTGTGGAGGTCCCCTCGACAGTGGTATTCCCATCTCCCTGAGGTACGGTTTGTGTCTGGTATTGTGGAGGAGTCTCCTTCGGGCATCTTATCTCCTTCTTTGCTGCCCTTAGTTCATTGTGCAGGTTGGCTACTGTCTCCCTCATTACCCTCAGTCCTTCACTGAATTCATCCCGCATCTGCTGGAGTACTTCCTTCATCCAGTCTACCTGTGTCCCTTAGTGTGTGTGCCCCTTGTGTTAATTAAATAGCCTGTCTTTATCTACCCTGTCAATTCCTATGAGAATCTTGTACGTGATGATCATATCCCCACTAAATCTTCTGTCTTCTAGCGACGTAAGGTTAAATTCCCGTAATCTCTCCTCGTAGCTCATACCTCTCAGCCCGGTACTAGTCTGGTGGCAAACCATTGAACTTTTTCCAGTTAGGTCTTATGCTTGATTAGATATGGACACCTTGCTGGGGCTGCATACTCCAGGATTGGTCTGACATAGGTAGTATACAGAGTTCTGAATGATTCCTTGCACAAGTGTCTAAATGCCGTTCATATGTTAGCCAGCCTGACATATGCTGCTGATGTTATCCTCTTGATATGAGCTTCAGGGGACAGGTCTGGCATAATATTAACCCCAGGTCTTTCTCTCTCTCTGACTCTTGAAGAATTTCATCTCCCAAATGATACCTTGTAACTGGCCTCCTGCTCCCTACCCCTATCTTTATTACATTACATTTGCTTGTGTTAAACTCTAACAACCATTTGTTCGACCATTCCTTTAGTTTGTCTAGGTCTTCTTGAAGCCTCAAGCAGTCCTCCTCTGTCTTAATCCTTCTCATAAGTTTGGCATCATCAGCAAACATTGAGAGAAAGGAGTTTATACCCTTCGGGAGATCGTTTACGTATATCAGAAACAGTATAGGACCGAGTTCAGAGCCCTGTGGGACTCCACAGGTAACTTCACGCCATTCTGAGGTCTCACCCCTCACTGTAACTCTTTGCTTCCTATTGCTTACGTATTACCTTATCCACTGGAGCACTTTACCAGTTACTCCTGCCTGTCTCTCCAGCTTATGAACAGCCCCGTATGGGGGACTGTATGAAAGGCTTTCCGACAGTCCAAAAAAATGCAGTCCGCCTAGCCTTCTCTTTCTTGCTTAATCTTTGTCACCTGATCGTAGAATTCTATCAAGCCCGTAAGGCAAGATTTACCCTCCCTGAACACATGTTGGCGATTTGTCACGAAGTCCCTTCTCCTGATGTGTTACTAGATTTTTTCTCACGATCTTCTTCATCACTTTGCATGGAACCGGTCGGCCAAGTGGACAGCACGCTGGACTTGTGATCATGTGGTCCTGGGTTCGATCCCAGGCGCCAGCGAGAAACAATGGGCAGAGTTTCTTTCACTTTATGCCCCTGTTACCTAGCAGTAAAATGGGTACCTGGGTGTTAGTCAGCTGTCACGGGCTGCTTCCTGGGGGTAGAGGCCTGGTTAAGGACCGGGCCGCGGGGACACTAAAAAAAAAAACCCAAAATCATCTAAAGATAACCTCAAGAGGGTATACAAGTTAAGGACAAGTTAAGGCCTGTAGTTCAGTGCCTCTTGTCTGTCACCCTTTTTGTATATTGGGACCACATTAGCCGCCTTCCATTTTTCTGGTAGGTCTCCCGTCTCCAGTGACCTACTATACACAATGGAGAGTGGCAAGCAAAGTGCCTCTGCACACTCTTTCAACACCCATGGTGAGATCCTGTCTGGATCAATAGCCTTTCTCACATCCAGATCCAACAGGTGTCTCTTGACCTCATCTCTCGTAATTTTGAACCTTCCAAGGCCGCCTGGTTTACTGCCCCCTCTCCTAGCAGTGACCTCACCATGTTATGTTGTGAAGACCTCCTGGAACCTCTTGTTGAGTTCTTCACACACCTCTTTGTCATTCTCTGTATACCTGTCCTTGCCTGTTCTAAGTTTCATTACCTGTTCTTTCACTGTTGTTTTCCTCCTGATGTGACTGTGGAGTAGCTTTGGATCGGTCTTAGCTTTGCTTGCTAAGTCATTTTCATAATTTTTTTCTGCTTCCCTTCTCACACTAACATACTGATTCCTGGTCCTCTGGTATCTCTCTCTGCTTTCTGGTGTTCTTTTATTTCAGAAGTTCCTCCACACCCTTTTGTTCAGTACCTTTGCTTCCATACATGCCCTGTTAAACTATGGATTCTTCTTTTGTTTCTCGGGTTTTTCCCTTTGGGCCGGGATAAACCTGTTTACTGCCTCCTGACACTTTTGGGTGACATAGTCCATCATGTCTTGTACCGACTTAGCTTTAAGGTCTGTGTCCCCATGGTATATCCCGTAGGAAACTTCTCATCCCCTCATAATTTCCCTTTCGGTATGCCAGCTTTTTGTTTTCTAGTTGTTTTTTGGGGGGAGATAAGTCCTAGCTCTGCCAAGTACTCAAAGATCAATACACTATGATCACTCATTCCCAAGGGTGCTTCCATCCTAACCTCCCTTATATTCCACTCATTAAGGGGTAAATATCAGATCAAGCATAGCTGGTTAATCCTCCCCTCTCATTCTTGTCGATCCCTTGATATGGTGGCTTAGAAAGTTTCTTGTTGCCGCGTCCAGCAGCTCAGCTCTCCATGTATCTGGTCCTCCATGCGGGTCTCTGTTCTCCCAATCAATCTTCATGTGGTTGAAATCTCCCATGATTAATAGTCTAGATCCATTCCTACTAGCGAGAGACGCTGTTCTCTCTATTATGTTATTGGTGGCAATGTTGTTTCTATCATATTCCTGTCTGGGTCTTCTGTCATTTGGTGGTGGGTTATATATGACTGCAACTACAATTGTTTGTCCTCCAGTTGCTATTGTACCTGTTATGTAGTCACCGAAACCTTCACAGCCCTGAATAACCATTTCCTCAAAATCCCAGGCTTTTCTTACTTGCAGAGCTTCACCACCACCTCCTCTTCCTACTCTCTCTTTCTTCACAACATAGTAGTCCTGTGGAAACACTGCATTTGTTATGGTTTTCGTTAGCTTTGTTTCTGTTAGTATTATTATGCCTGGGTTTTCTTCAAGTACCCATTCTCCAAGTTTGTTTGTTTTATTTGTAATCCCATCTATGTTAGTGTACATTGAGACTCACTTTCTTCTGTCCCTTATCATGTTCCTTTCTTGGTGAGTGTTCTGCTGATGGGGGTAGCTGTTCCAAGGCGTGGGGAGTTGTGGGGTGGGTAACGGGTTCTCAGAGGATACTGGAGTGAGGGGTGGGGGTTCTAGTGAAGGGGGGGGGACAGGGAGGGAATGGGATGAAGGGGGAAGGACAGTGGGGAAAGGGGGAAGTGGGATATGGTGAAAGCAGGGGAGGGGAAGCTGGGTGGGAGTGGGGAGGGAGAGGTGGCTGAACATTTGAGTGGGGGCAGGGAGGGTTTGGGGTAGGGGAGGTTTCTATGCAGAGGAGGGTGATGGAGTTGGCCTCCCCTCTGGTGTTACTGGGTTGCTGGTTGTGGGTTCCCCCCTCACATCTGGGGATGTTGAGTTGGGAGCTGTGTTTTCCTGGTTTTCTCCTCTCGCCTTGTGCTTCTTTTTTGTTTCTGCAGCCATGACTCTCTCCTCCCTCGTCATGTCCCTCTGGAGAAAACCTTTTTTTAATTCTCCCACATTTTGCAGGTGGCTCTTCCTTGTTAGAATCTTCTCCTTTGTGGCCTCATTTGCAAACACTATCTCTATATCTGTCACTATCACAATAACACGGTCTCTATCCTTGTTGTACCAGCCCATGTGTGTGTGTGTGTGTGCGTGAGCACGCACGTGTGTGTGTGCATGCGTGCATGCAACTGTTTGTGCGAGCGTGTGTTTGTGTGTCCTCATATTTGTGTGTGTGTGTGTGAGATGGATGGGTGGGGGCGATCCAACCCTCTCACTGAGGTCAGAAGAAAGGATTGGGGGAGATAGGGAGAAGAGGGAGAGAAAGGAGGGAATGGGACAGAGAAGGGGGAGAGGTGAGGGGAAGAGATGGGGGGAGAAGGGGGGAGAGAGAGGGAGGAGAGAGGGAGGGAGGGAGAAGGGGGAGAGAGATTGAGAAAAAGTGTGTTTATGGGTGTATGTATTTATGGGTGTATGTATTTATGGGTGTGTGTGTACTCACCTATTTGTGCTTGCAGGATCGAGCATTGGCTCTTGGATCCCGCCTTTCCAGCAATCGGCTGTTTACAGCAATGGCTCCTGTCCCATTTCCCTATCATACCTAATTTTAAAAGTATGAATAGAGTTTGCTTCTACAACCTGTTCCCCAAGTGCATTCCATTTTTCCACTACTCTCACGCTAAAAGGAAACTTCCTAACATCTCTGTGACTCATCTGAGTTTCCAGTTTTCACCCATGTCCCCTCGTTCTGTTATTATTATGTGTGAACATTTCATCTATTTCCACTTTGTCAATTCCCCTGAGTATTTTATATGTTCCTATCATATCTCCTCTCTCCCTTCTTTTCTCTAGTGTCGTAAGGTTCAGTTCCCTCAGACGCTCTTCATATCCCATCCCTCGTAACTCTGGGACAAGCCTCGTCGCATGCCTCTGAACCTTCTCCAGTTTCCTTGTGTTTCTTCAGGTGGAGGCTCCATGATGGCGCGGCATACTCTAAGACTGGTCTCACGTAGGCAGTGTAAAGCGCCCTAAAAGCTTCCTCACTTAGGTTTCTGAATGAAGTTCTAATTTTCGCCAGTGTAGAGTACGCTGCTGTCGTTATCCTATTTATATGTGCCTCAGGAGTTAGATTAGGTGTCACATCCACTCCCAGGTCTCTTTGTCGAATCGTTACAGGTAGGCAGTTCCCCTTCATTGTGTACTGTCCCCTTGGTCGTCTATCACCTGATCCCATTTCCATAACTTTACATTTACTGATGTTGAACTCCAGTAGCCATTTCCCTGACCATCTCTGCAACCTGTTTATGTCCACTTGGAGGATTCTACAATCGTCATCTGTCACAATTCTTCTCATTAGTTTTGCATCATCCGCAAACATTGACATATATGATTCCACTCCTGTAAACATATCATTTACGTAAATTAGAAAGAAGATTGGTCCCAGCACCGATCCTTGAGGTACTCCACTCGTTACTGTTCGCCAGTTCGACTTCTCACCCCTTACCATTACCCTCTGGCTCCTTCCTGTTAGGTAGTTCCTCACCCATGCTAGGGCCTTTCTGCTTACTCCTGCCTGCCCCTCAAGTTTGTAAAGCATTCTCATGTGCGGTACTGTATCAAAGGCTTTTTGGCAGTCAAGAAATATGCAGTCTGCCCAGCCTTCTCTGTCCTGCCTTATCCTTGTTACTTTGTCATAGAGTTCTAAAAGGTTTGTTAGGTATGATTTCCCTGTCCGGAACCCATGTTGGTGCTTGTTTACAAACCCAATGCTCTCCAGGTGCCCAACAAGTCTTAGCCTAATTATTCTTTTAAGTATTTTGCAGGGGATGCTTGTCAGTGATATGGGTCTGTAGTTAAGTGCCTCCTCCCTATCACCTTTCTTGAAAATCTGAACGACATATGCCTCCTTCCAGCAACTAGGCAATTTTCCCCCACATAAGTGACTCATTAAAGATCATTGCCAGAGGCATGCTGAGAGCCTGCGCTGCCTCTTTTAGTATCCACGGTGATACTTTGTCTGGTCCAACCGCTTTATTTGCATCCAGTATTGTCAACTGTTTCATTACCTCCTCTGCTGTCACCTCTATATCTGATAGTCTTTCATCTAGGGTAATCTCTTCTAACAATGGGAGTCACTCAGGCTCAGTTGTGAACACTCCATGGAAACTTGTATTCTGTACCTCGCAGATTTCCTTGTCGCTTTCTGTATATGCCCCTTCTGTTTTCCTCAGTCTTGTCATTTGGTCATTTACCGACATCTTCCTTCTTATTTGGTTATGTAGTAATTTAGGTTGCTTTTTCGCTTTGATTGCAATATCATTCTCATAATTTCTTTCCGACACTCGTCTTATGTTAATGTAATCGTTCCTAGCTCTGTTACATCTAATCCTGTTGTCCTCTGTCCTTTGTCTTCTGTACTTCCTCCATTCCCTCTGGCTTCTCACTTTTGCTTCCTGACACTGTCTATTAAACCATGGATTATTATATTCCCTCCTGCTTTTTTTTCCTTTGCTGTTGGAATAAATCTCTCTTCAGCTTCCTTGCATTTCCATATGACTTGGTTCATCATATCTTGCACTGTTTTTCCTCTAATTTCTTCCTCCCCGTGCACTTCTCCCAGGTAGTCCCTTATCCTCCTGTAGTCCCCTCTTCTGTAATCAAGTCTCCTTACTCGGACCTCTTGTCCTTTGGTCACAGTTTTAAGCTCTATCATATAGTCAAAGACTAGGAAACAATGGTCACTGGCTCCTAGTGGTAATTCATGTTCTAAATGCTCGATGTCTTCTACATTCTGGGTGAAAACGAGGTCTAATAGGCTGGGCGTATCCCTTCCTTTTTCCCTAGTGTCTTCCTTCACATGCTGTGTTAGGAAATTCCTGTCAATAACGTCTACCAGCTTCGCTCCCCAGATCTCCTCCCCGCCATGCGGATTCCTCGTTTCCCAATATATCTCGCCGTGATTTAGGTCCCTCATGACCAGCAGCTTTGCCTTCATTCTATGTGCTTTAGTTGCTGCCCTCTGCAGTTCATCTATACATGCCTTGTTGCTGTCTTCATACTCCTGCCTGGTCCTTCTACTTTTTGATGGGGGATTGTAGAGTATCAAGATTACTATCTTCTTCCCATCCACTGTCAGAGTTCCATGTTCAGAGTTCGTGCTTTCATTGGTACCCGGATTTTCCAGCTCATCAAACTTCCATTTCCGTTTTATTAGGAGTGCCACTCCTCCTCCTTGTCTCTGAGTCCTTTCTTTTCTTATCACCTGGTACCCCTCTGGAATGATTGCATCAGAGATCATGCCATTTATTTTAGTTTCCACTATTGCCACTATGTCTGGGTCTGCCTCACTAACTCTTTCTTCTATTTCTTCTGCTTTATTGGATATCCCATCAGCATTGGTGTACCAAACCTTGAGACTCTTCTTGGGAACTCTGGTGCCAGAGTTCCCCCTTTTGCCGGGAGTCTGGGGGGGTACTGGGGGGTGTCTGGAGGGTGAGTGGGGGCTGTGGGGGTGTCTGGGGGGTGCTAGGTGGTGCCTGGGAGTGCCTGGTAGGCGAATGGGGTCCGGGCATCTAGAGGGGTAGGAAGGGCATAATGGGTCTGAAAGTTAGGAAGAGTCTGATGGCATAGGGGGGTTGAGAAATAGAGTGAGACTGAGAGTCAGATAGAGGTTAAGAGGTTGGGGGGGAGAAGGATATTGAGGGCAGAGGGCTGAGAGGAGAATGGAGCATGGGTGCTGGGAGTGGAAGAGAGGGTGTATTAGTTAGGGGAGGGGGGAATTGGGGGTAGGTGGGGATTTTGGGGTAGAAGAGGGGAAGAGGGAGAAGGTGTTAGGGGGTTACAAGGTGATTGGGTTAAAGGTGGGCTGGAGGAGCATAGGAGGGGTGATGGTTGGATGGGGTTTGGGGGGTGAGTGGAAGAGGGGTGCAGTGGAAGCTGGGATGGAGCAGTGTGTGTGTGTGTGTGTGTTTGTGTGTGTGTGTGTGTGTGTGTACTCACCTAATTGTGCCTGCGGGGGTTGAGCTTTGGCTCTTTGGTCCTGCCTCTCAACCGTCAATCAACTGATGTACAGATTCCTGAGCCTACTGGGCTCTATCATATCTACATTTTAAACTGTGTATGGAGTCAGCCTCCACCACATCACTTCCTAGTGCATTCCATTTACTAACTACTCTAACACTGAAAAAGTTCTTTCTAATATCTCTGTGGCTCATTTGGGTACTCAGCTTCCACCTGTGTCCCCTTGTTCGCGTCCCTCCAGTGTTGAATAGTTCATCCTTCTTTACCCGGTAGATTTCCCTGAGGATTTTGTAGGTTGTGATCATGTTCCCCCTTACTCTTCTGTCTTCCAGTGTCGTAAGGTGCATTTCCCGCAGCCTTTCCTCATAACTCATGCCTCTTAGTTCTGGGACTTGTCTAGTAGCATACCTTTGGACTTTTTCCAGCTTCGTCTTGTGCTTGACAAGGTACGGGCTCCATGCTGGGGCCGCATACTCCAGGATTGGTCTTACATATGTGGTGTACAAGATTCTGAATGATTCCTTACACAGGTTCCTGAACACCGTTTTGATGTTAGCCAGCCTCGCATATGCTGCAGACGTTATTCTCTTTTTATGTGGGCTTCAGGTGACAGGTTTGGTGTGATATCAACTCCTAGATCTTTCTCTCTGTTTCATTAAGTACTTCATCTCCTATTCTGTATCCTGTGTCTGGCCTCCTGTTTCCACTGCGTAGTTTCATTACTTTGCATTTACTCGGGTTGAACTTTAACAGCCATTTGTTGGACCATTCACTCAGTCTATCTAGGTCATCTTGTAGCCTCCTACTATCATCCTCTATTTCAATCCTCCTCATAATTTTTGCATCGTCGGCAAACATTGAGAGGAACGAATCTATACCCTGTGTGTGTGTGTGTGTGTGTGTGTGTGTGTGTGTTTACTAGTTGTTTACTAGTTGTGTTTTGTAGGGGTTGAGCTTTGCTCTTTGGGCCCGCCTCTCAACTGTCAATCAACTGTTTACTACTTTTTTTTTTTTTTCCCCACACCACACACACACACACCCCAGGAAGCAGCCCGTGACAGCTGACTAACTCCCAGGTACCTATTTACTGCTAGGTAACAGGGGCACTTAGGGTGAAAGAAACTTTGCCCATTTGTTTCTGCCTCGTGCGGGAATCGAACCCGCGCGACAGAATTAAGAATCCTGCGCGCTATCCCCCAGGCTACGAGGCCCCATAAACATTATTGCCAACAGCATTTGGTGTTCCCAGGCGGTCACCCATCCAAGTACTAACCAAACCCAACGTTGCTTAACTTCGCTGATCGGATGAGAAGCGGTGTTCTCAACGTGGTATGGCCGTTGTGTGTGTGTTTGTGTGTGTGTGCTTGTGTGTGTGTGTGTACTTACCTAATCTTACCTAATTGTGCTTGTGGGGGTTTAGCTCTGGCTCTTTGGTCCCGCCCCACAACCATCAATCAACAGGTGTACAGGTTCCTGAGCCTATTGGGCTCTATCATATCTACACTTGAAGTTGTGTATGAAGTCAGCCTTCACCACATCACTTCCTAATGCATTCCATTTGACTACTACTCTGACACTGAAACAATTCTTTCTAACGTCTCTATGGCTCATTTGGGCACTCAATTTCCACCTGTGTCCCCTATTGCATGTGCCCCTTGTGTCAAAAAGTCTGTCTTTATCTACCCTATCAATCCCTTTGAGAATCTTGTATGTGGTGATCATGTCCCTCTCTAACTCTTCTATCTCCCAGTGAGGTGAGGTTTAATTTGCGTAGTCTCTCCTCGTAGCTCATACCCCTCAGTTGTGGTACTAGTCTGGTGGCAAACCTTTGAATCTTTTCCAGTTTAGTCTTATGCTCTACTAGATATGGACTTAATGCTGGAGCCGTATACGCCAGGATTGGTCTGACATATGTGGTATATAATGTTCTGAAAGATTCCTTAAACAAGTTTCTAAAGGCCGTTCTTATGTTAGCCAACCTGGCATATGCCGCTGATGTTATGCTCCTGATGTGAGCTTCAGGGGACAAGTCTGGCGTGATGTCAACCCACAGGTCTTTCTCTCTCTCTGACTCTTGAAGTCTTTCATCTCCCAAATGATACCTTGTATCTGATCTCCTGCGTGTGTGTTCACCTAGTTACCTAGTTGTTGTGTTTGATGGGGATGAGCTTTGCTACCTCGGCCTATTATACACAACTGTCAATCAACTTTTGTTTACTAACTACTTTTTTTCCCACACACCACACACACACACACACACCCCAGGAAGCAGCCCGTGACAGCTGACTAACTCATAGGTACCAATTTCCTTTGGGAAATAGGGGCATTCAGGGTGAAAGAAACTTTGCCCATTTGTTTCTGCCTCGTGTGGGAATTGAACCCGCGCCACAGAATTACGAGTCCTCTGCGCTATCCACCAGGCTATGAGGCCCCTACCCTATCTGTGTTTGTGTGTGTGTGTGTGTGTGTGTGTATGTGTGTGTACTCACCTAGTTGTGCTTACGGAGTGTTACGGACCCGAGACCAGCGTCGTAGCATGGAGCTGTAACGACCACGCCATCAGTGAGTCAGTTCCCGAAACCCCCTCCAAATGGACGATGCCATTTAGCGAGGGCGGGATATACCGGCCACAGGGGCTGGTTTCTCGTCTTGATCAGCTCGTAACATAGCCGCTGCTGACTTCTGGTGAGGTGGCGCTTAGACAGCAACGCCATCTATGGAGTGGATAGGTGGACGTTTGTGTCTAAGCCTGTAAGTGAGGTTCCCTAGAGTGTCCCTAGTACTATTGACGTGTCTGATTACAGAGTCGACCTGGGACTGCTGTATTGGACGATGGGGCAGTCTACCCAAGGCAGCTAAAGTCTCTCCACGTGTTTGCTACAGAAGCTGTGAAGTCACCCCCGGACGAACACTGTTGAGTGTGTTAGCCTGCCTGTGACGTGGCAGTACCAGGAATCGTCTTATCTGGGAGCTGGCTGGTGGAAGAGACTACCCACTGTGGTGTGGAGAGAGGAGAGTGATCTGCGGAATCACACGAGGCTCCTGCCTAGGGCTTGCAACCCTAGTATCGGTCGTGAAGTGGCCTACACAGCGGAGCTGATCGGAACCTGCCAGCTTCAGGCTGGATTTGTGGTTGAAGGCCTCCACGACGCTGCACCCAGTGGGACTGTGATTTGGCTGGCCTGTGTCCAGGGTAGATTCACCGAGAGAATCAGAGGATTCATCGTGGGCCACGACGAAGAGAACCAGGGCTACTCATCGTGAGCACCGTGGAGCGTCCTGAGTCTTCAGAGGAAGACTAATCTGTATATAATCAATGTAGTTATAGCAACCCCGCGTGTGACTGTGATATATTTATTTATGGTGGTGGTAGCAATATATATACAAAAGCGGTGCATTTGTATCCCTTCCCCTTTAATTTACTTGAGTTACAGAACACACCCCTTGAAAGCCACTACTAACTTGGGGCCGGATACCCAAACTCTAATAACATCAGAGAAGAAACCAGTTGCGACCTAATAGGGCCGTAACACGGAGGTTGAGCTTTAGCTCCTTGGTTCCGCCTCTCAACCGTCAATTAACATGTGTACAGGTTCCTGAACCTATTGGGCTCTATCATATCTACACTTGAAACTGTGTATGGAGTCAGCCTCCACCACATAACTTCCTAATGCATTCCAATTGTCAACCACTCTGATACTAAAAAAAGTTCTTTCTAACATCTCTGTGGCTCATTTGGGCACTCAGTTTCCACCTATGTCCTTTAGTGCGAGTGCCCCTTGTGTTATATAGACGGTCTTTATCTACCCTATCAATTCCCTTGAGAATTTTGAATATGGTGATCATGTCCCCCTTAACTCTTCTGTCTTCCAGCGAAGTGAGGTTTAATTCCCGTAGTCTCTCCTTGTAGCTCATACCTCTCAGCTCGGGTACTAGTCTGGTGGCATACCTTTGAACCTTTTATAGTTTAGTCTTATCCTTGACTAGATATGGACTCAATGCTGGGGCTACATACTCCAGGATTGGCCTAACATATGTGGTATACAAAGTTCTGAATGATTCCTCACACAAGTTTCTGAATGTCGTTCTTATGTTGGCCAGCCTGGCATATGCCACTGATGTTATCCTCTTGATATGGGCTGCAGGGGACAGGTCTGGCATGATATCAACCCCCAAGTCTTTTTTTTTATCTGACTCCTGAAGAATTTCCTCTCCCAGATGATACCTTGTATCTGGCCTCCTGCTCCCTACACCTATCTTCATTACATTACATTTCGTTTGGTTAAACTCTAACAACCATTTGTTCGACCATTCCTTCAGCTTGTCCAGGTCTTCTTGAAGCCTCAAACAGTCCTCTTCTGTCTTAATCCTTCTCATAATTTTGGCATCGTCAGCAAACATTGAGAGAAATGAATCTATACCCTCCGAGAGATCATTTACATATATCAGAAACAAGATAGGAACGAGTACAGAGCCCTGTGGGACTCCACTGTTGACTACACGCCAATCGGAGGTTTCACCCCTCACCGTAACTCTCTACTTCCTATTGCTCAGGTACTCCCTTATCCACTGGAGCACCTTCCCAGCTACACCTGCCTGTCTCTCCAGCTTATGTACCAGCCTCTTATGCGGTACTGTGTCAAAGGGTTTCAGACAATCCAAGAAAATGCAGTCCACCCAGCCCTCTCTTTCTTGCTTAATCTTTGTCACCTGGTCGTAGAATTCTATTAAGCCAGTCAGGCAAGATTTACCCTCCCTGAACCCATGTTGGCAATTTGTCACGAAGTCCCTTCTCTCCAGATTTGTTACCAGGTTTTTTCTCACGATCTTCTCCATCACCTCGCATGGTATACAAGTCAAGGACACTAGCCTGTAGTTCAGTGCCTCTTGCCTGTCGCCCTTTTTGTATATTGCGACCACATTCGCCATCTTCCATATTTCTGGTAGGTCTCCCATCTCCAGTGACTTACTATACACTATGGAGAGTGGCAAGCAAAGTGCCTCTGCACACTCTTTCAGTACCCATGCTGAGATCCCATCTGGACCAACAGCCTTTCTAACATCCAGATCCAGCAGGTGTCTCTTGACCTCCTCTCTCGTAATTTTGAATTCTTCCAAGGCCGCCTGGTTTACCGCCCTTTCTCCTAGCACAGTGACCTCACCTTGTTCTATTGTGAAGACCTCCTGGAACCTCTTGTTGAGTTCTTCACACACCTCTGTCATTCTCTGTATACCTGTCCTCGCCTGTTCTAAGTTTCAGTACCTGTTCTATCACTGTTGTTCTAATTCTCATGTGACTGTGGAGTAGCTTTAGTTCGGTCTTGGCTTTGTTTGCTATATCATTTTAAAAACTTTTCTCTGTTTCTCTTCTTACCCTGACATACTTATTCCTGTGTGTGTGTGTGTGTGTATTTACCTTAGTGTAATTACCTAAGTGTAGTTACAGGATGAAAGCTACGCTCGTGGTGTCCCGTCTTCCCAGCACTCTTTGTCATATAACGCTTTGAAACTACTGACGGTCTTGGCCTCCACCACCTTCTCACCTAACTTGATCCAACCGTCAACCACTCTGTTCGCGAAAGTGAATTTTTTTATATATCTTCGGCATCTGTGTTTAACTAGTTTAAATCTATGACCTCTTGTTCTTAAAGTTCCAGGTCTCAGGAAGTCTTCCCTATCGATTTTATCAATTCCTGTTACTATTTTGTATGTAGTTATCATATCACCTCTTTTTCTTCTGTCTTCTAGTTTTGGCATATTTAATGCCTTTAATCTCTCCTTGTAGCTCTTGCCCTTCAGTTCTGGGAGCCACTTAGTAGCATGTCTTTGCACCTTTTCCAGTTTGTTGATGTGGTTCTTAAGATATGGGCACCACACAACCGCTGCACATTCTACCTTTGGCCTAACAAAAGTATATTCTTTAGTATATCGCCATCCATGTATTTAAAAGCAAGTTAGAAAGCGTGGCATAGGCTCCTCGCACAATATTCTTTATGTGGTCCTCAGGGGATAGTTTTCTATCTAGAACCACCCCAAGATCACTTTCTTTATTAGAATTCTTTAAAGATTTCTCACATAATATATAGGATGAGTGAGGTCTACGTTCTCATATTTCACATTCCATAACATGGCATTTATTAACATTAAATTCCATTTGCCAAGTCGTGCTCCATATACTTATTTTGTCCAGGTCACCTTGAAGGGCATGACAATCATTTAAGTTTCTTATCCTTCCTATTATCTTAGCATCATCAGCAAACATGTTCAAATAATTCTGTATACCAATTGGTAGATCATTTATATAGACAATAAACATCACTGGTGCAAGAACTGAACCCTGTGGTACTCCACTTGTGACATTTCTCCAGTCCGATACATTGTCTCTGATCACTGCCCTCATTTTTTTATCAGTCAGAAAATTTTTCATCCATGTTAGAAGCTTACCTGTCACCCCTCCAATATTTTCCAGTTTCCAGAACAACCTCCTATGTGGAACTCTGTCGAAAGCCTTTTTTAGGTCCAGATAGATGCAGTCAACCCAACCATCTCTTTCCTGTAATATCTCAGTTGCTCGATCATAGAAACTGAGTAAATTACACAGGATTTTCCAGATCGAAAACCATACTGTCTATCTGATATTATATCATTTCTCTCCAGGTGTTCTACCCATTCAGTTTTAATTATTTTTCCAATATTTTGACTATTACACTTGTCAATGATACCGGTCTATAATTAAGGGGGTCTTCCCTGCTTCCACATTTGTAGATTGGAACTATGTTTTCCTTTTTCCACACATCAGCTACAACTCCTGTAAACAGGGATGCCGGAAAAATCAGTTAAAGTGGAATGCTGAGCTCAGGTGCACATTCTCTCAGAACCCATGGTGAAACTCCATCTGGACCAACTGCTTTGTTCTTATTTAGCTCCTTGAGCATTTTTTCCACTTCGTCTCTAGACACCTCTATGTGAGTACTATAAAATAGGGCGTAGACCGGCCGTTTTGTTTTTTTCCCAAGCCGGTCTACGCACCCCCGGTTTCACGAACTTTTTTCCGCGACCGGTCTACGCACCCCTGGTTTCACTAACTTTTTTCCGGGGCCTTTCTACGCACCCTGGGTTTCACAAACTTTTTTTTTCGAGGCCGGTCTACGCACCCTGGGTTTCACAAACTTTTTTTTTCGAGGCCGGTGTACGCACCCTAGGTTTCACAAACTTTTTTTTTCTGAGCCCGGTCTACGCACCCTGGGTTTCACGAACTTTCTTTCGAGGCCGGTCTACGCACCCTGGGTTTCACGAACTTTTTTTCGAGGCCGGTCTACGCACCCTGGGTTTCACGAACTTTTTTTTCTGAGGCCAGTCTACGCACCCTGGGTTTCACAAACTTTTTTTTGAGGCCGGTCTACGCACCCCCGGTTTCACGAACTTTTTTTCGAGGCCGGTCTACGCAACCCTGGGTTTTACAAACTTTTTTTCCACAGCCGGTCTAAGCACCCTGGGTTTTACGAACTTTTTTTCCACAGCCGGTCTACGCACCCTGGGTTTTCTCGAATCAACTTGCCTGGGGGATTAAAAAGCCGATCCCTGGCACACCCAAATTTCGTTACCCCAGTGACCCATGCACAGGCATCGCTAATGGTCAATGACGTCACCAGCTAGCTGCGCAGTGTTCCTGCACAGGCACGATCATGGGGATTAAAAAGCCGGTCATTGGCCCCAGGTTTTTCTCGAATTTTCTTTCATGGCCGGTCCCATGCACAGGCATAGCCAATGGTCAATTACGTCATCGGGCAGCCAGTCTTCAATTTGCCTGGGGGTAGGTTTAAATGGCCGATCCCTTGCATACTCAAATGTCGTTACCCCAGTGACCCATGCACAGGTATTGCCAATGATCAATGATGTCACCAGCTAGCCGCTCAGCATTCCTGCACAGGCACGTTTAAGGAGATTAAAAAGCCGGTCTATGATTTGTGTGTTTTGCGTTACAACATTGACCCTGAAACCTAATGTAAAATACCATCATCCCTATTGTATTTAAAATTTCCTATTTACTTGCAACTATCGTCCATTGCAAAAGGGGAAGCAACACAGAGCATGAGCTATCATGTATCTCCGCGTCCTCCCCTAGCAGTCATTTATATGAAAACAGTCTCCTGCCAGGCTTGGTGACTTCAATGCAATTTCAGTACTAATCCAATATTGCTTCATAGCGCATAAATATATATGCACGTACATAAATATATATGCACGTACGTAAATATATATGCACATCTCCCATTCACTCAACAACATGCCTCCCCACACCTTGCTGTAGCATATAACGAATCAAAATACTCATTCAGTGTACATATATAAGAATACTACATTCAGTAAAAGCAAGCCTCTCATGTTTTTTAAGTAAGGCCTTCTGCAGTTACCTTTTTTTCTGACGTCATCATCCCTAATGCGGTGCAAGGCACCAATGTACTAAATGCGGATCCCAGGAGGTTCACACATAAGTGTGAACTCTTAATCAGGCTTAATACCTCAACTGTACACTGTGCTTCATCAGAGTCAATATTCAGATATAATAGCTCATTACTTATCTTTTCCGTTATTCATTCCATAAACCCGATCAAACCATCCTAACCTAACTTATTATATATAACAAACAAATACATTCTACAGACCAGTTGTTGTTGTTTAGCGATGTCGCGAAAAACGAGCTCAGTATAGGGATAAGGTATTGCTGGCCATTAGCATATAAGTGTCAAGGTATCACAGCACCTGATTGGTCAACTATGTATGACGTCACCAGATAACCAATGCGACCTTTGGCGTCCTACCTGTATATGTACCGTATTTGATGTTATTATTATTCAAAAATGACTGGACTAACCATCCCCACCTAACCTAATCAGAGGTTTGAGAATATACATTTTAGTCATCTACAACTGTAATCATTATGCACTAATAAGTTCAAATTAAAATAGATGCCTAAATGTCGTACTGCAATTTAAGCAGAATCGTACATCTGGCAGCATGCTAGCTGACCTTATAAGGACCTCCCTCCAGCCCTAAGGACAGTCCAACTCAGGCTTCCTGTGCTAACACTCTGAACTAGCTCCAGCACTTGTGCATTAACGAACTTCGTTGTCTCGTATCTATCAAATCGACCATGTATATTTGTGAACTTTGCAAGGCTCCTAAACTGGGACCACTCCATTTGTGCCAGACGAAATGTGCTGAATGTAGGATAACCTTCACCGCCAATCCTCGGCATCAGTGTTATTTACTGTGAGCAGTGCTATAAAATACCTCGTGGACATTTTGATAAGATTTGTCCCTCGTGCTCCAAAGTGATTTGTTCTACCCGTAAGTATCAGTGTAGTTATAACAACTGTAGAAATTTCCCATAAATCTGTTGTGAGTTATAGCATATTTATAGTTACTATTGTAAAAAAATGACAACAGCAGCATCAGATATTATTTGTATTAAATATTCTGAACAAAAATACATAATTTAATAAATTGCAGCAGCTAAATTTATAAAATGAATTATTATTTACAATTAGTTGTAGAGCTATACGTCTATGCAGCATTCCTTAAAAAATACGCATAACTATATAGAATAATTAAAATCTACAGGTCGCAACCCTGATGCATGTCCAGTTTGCATGTATCTAGATGATTCCGAGTCTGATACTAGCTCTGATTCAGAGCACTCAGAAGCGTCATTGCACCAAAGCGTCCAGTACGAAAGTAAGTTAAATATAGTTTTTCTGCAATATTAAACTATTCCCAATTCTTGTTAGATATATTTATATAAATACCTCACTTATGATCTTTAATTATTATTCACATGATCATTTATATGATTTTAGGCTCGCCAACTCAGCAGGTAGTGGAGGTAGAGGAAGAATATCCTCGTGGAGGTTGTGGTGAAGAGCCTAGCACGAGCCAAGCTCGTTCACCAACACCAGAAGATAATGACAACAGGGAAAGTGCTAATTGTAAGTAACATCCACATTATTTATTTTCATATTTCAATAATGCCAGTATTATTAAACTCTCTATATCTAATTTTATTTATTGAAATCATTATTCTTGTTACTTATAGGTTTTCAACTGGAGGATGAAGAAGACTCCCTGCATCTGGTTTGGGAAGCAGATTCTGATATGGATGCCAGCCAGCCTATCGCCAATTCTCCGCCACCACCTCAGGAACAGCAGCAGCAGCAGGTAGATATTTTTCTTCCTCCTTAACCCGAAGTGCTTGAAGTGATAAATAATTTCAATGGGGTGTACATACGCCATTCATATAGCATCCCAGATCATGCCCAAGGAGATCCTGCCCATTATTTGACTATATATCGTGATTATTTTATTCAGCAAATAGAATCCTTGTTTGATGCTGTTCATCCCAATTTCCCTCCTGCCCTCTTGATATACCCTGATTTTACATTCAATTTACAACAACTTAATCAAGAAAATGAACCTGATTTTGAGGGAGAGTTTCCTATAAGGGCTGAACAACGCACTATATCTAGGCATGAGGCCAGTGTTATCGTAGATCAATGGATTGCTGAATTGGATAATAAGTTAGAAGAGTTCTTTGCCGAGACAGAAGGTTCGAGTCTAGGTATACAGAGCATTTCTGGTTTTTATATCAATTCTATAGCTGTTCAGCATCCTATCCGTCTAGGAGAATACGTGCCTAATCCAGATAGATTGCGTGGTTCAAGACATGTTTTCAATCCTAAAGGCGAGCAAAATATATGTTTGATCCAATGTCTGGCAGCACATATATGTCTAGCTCAGGGAATGACGTTAGATAATATCATAAAACGTTCCAAGTCAGCCAGGTGGTGTCTTAGATTCGTCCGTTGGAGTGAGGATATTGAAATTCCCATAACGTATGACAATATCAATAAAATAGAAAGTATAAATAAATTAAGTATTTTTATCTATGTACTTACGCGTGAAGATAATAGATACTACATTAGCTTAGCTAGAAAAGGCAGGGAACATTCTGCTCCGAAAGTACCTTTGCTCATGCTAGAGGATCAGCATCTTGTAGTCATTAAAGATTTCAATCAGTATGTCCGCAATATGCGCGGCAATCCAAATAGAGCACCAGGCAATCATATTTTTTGTCATTCGTGTTTAATTCATTTGTCACCTGATGCGATGCGGGATCACGAAGAGTTATGCGAAGTTAAACAAACATTGAAATTTTACCCTGAAGGTCATAAAATCAAGTTCAAAAATTACGGTCGTGCCTATGGTCCCTCTCACACGGCATATTATGATTTCCAGTGCTTGTTGGACCCCTCCAATCCCCAAGGTATGATCGAGAAGCGTCACAAAGCTATGGTATATGCTTATATTATCATCAACAGGGAATTGGAGGTGTTAGATAAATTAACTTATATGGGGGATGACCCTGTGAATCATTTCATAGATACTTTGGAGAAAGCATGGAAGAGAATCAAATCTGCCATGCCTTTATACAAAATATCGATGACACGTACACATTGGCAAGACTATAGACTTGCAAACCACATGTGAAATGTGCTATAGGCCATTTAAATCAGATAAAGACAAGCACCTTCATCATGATCATGCTATTGAATTTAATAATTATCTTGCAGCCTATTGCCGCAGGTGTAACATGTTATGCAGAAATTCATATAAATATTTATATACATTTTCTCACAATGCGGCTTATGACCTCGGGGTAATTTTAAATGAATTGTCTAACGTCCCTAACTGCAAAATTGATATTGCCTCCAAAGATGGATTTAAGTTCATGAAAGTAGATATCGGTAAACTTCGGTTTATGGATAGTCTGGCTTTACTGAATGGTGGGCTGGAAAAACTAGGTAAAGAACATATCAAGGAAGGTAAACCCAACACTTACACCTCAGTTATGCTATATGACGTCCCTGTAGCTGCCCACCATTTATTAAAGACAGGCAAACAGGTCTTCTGTTATGACTACATTTCATCTTTGGAGAAATTAAATTAACCGGCTCTTCCTCCTCCCGAAGCCTTTTTCAATAGTTTAAAACACGAGGCCATAAGCGAGACCGATTATACACAGGCTAAAGAAGTCTTCAGATTAGCGGAATGCAAGATCATTGGGGATTACTTGAAGGTCTATTTAAAAGTAGATACTGGACTATTGTGTGATGTGTTTACTGTATGGCGCAAGACCATGCTTGAGCTGTAAGGTTAGACATTACACACTATGTCTCGTTATCTAGTTTTGCATGGGACGCTTTCTTGTTTAAGAGTCAAGTTGTCTTGGACTCTATTTCTGATCCCCATTTGTACGATGTATTGCGTAGAAATCTAAGAGGCGGATTTACCTCTGTTGCTCGGCAACACACAAGTGTACAAAATGAGCATACAGGTGCTGATCCTTCTAGCACTGATAAATATATTCTTTATTTAGATTTCAATGGCTTATACGCCACCTGTATGACAGAACTGCTTCCTCAAGGCGGGATCCGTAAATTATCTGCTGCCGAATGCAATGATTGGCTCCAACAGGGATTGGAAAATACTGCTTGTGATGGGGATAAGGGGTATTGGGTCATGTGTGATACCAAGCATGTCGCACCTGAGGTGGCTCGATACACCGATGACTTACCTTTAACCCTGTCGCATGCTAATATTTCTACTGATCTTCTGTCCGATTATAGCAAACACATTTTAAATACCGAAGATCGCAAACTCTCCAAGAAAAACAATAAATTAATTGCCTCACATCTCCCTCAAAAAGATTACTTGGTCAGTTTGGATTTGCTTCAGATGCTGATGAAATTAGGGTTAGAAGTAGCTAAGGTAAATGCAGTTTATGAATTCCGACAAAGCAAGTACCTTAAGGAATTTGTCGAAACAAATGCTCGTGAACGTGCAAATACACCTTGCGCCATTAAGGGTAAAGCTTTCAAGCTGGTATCAAATGCAATTTACGACAAGAGTTTGACAAATGTGAGTAAATATTGTGATCAGCATTATTTAGTTACATCTCGAGACAAATTCCAAAGCTTGCACGCAATCCGTTCTTCAAACGGAGCATTTTATTGAGCGAAGACAGAGTCATTTGCACAGTTAAGAAACAATCACTTAAAGTCAATACACCAACCTATCTGGGGTTCCAGATCTTGCAAATAGCTAAGAGGATCCTATATGATTTTTGGTATAATACCGTCAAAGTTCATTATGGAGACAAAGCTAGATTGCTGTATACGGATACAGATTCGTAATTTGATTGAACTGACCTGTCCAAATGCTTTTGAGGAATTAAATAAACTGCCTTTATCTCAGCATATGGATTTCAGTAATTTCCCTCCTGAAAATCCCTATTTCGATGACTCGCAAAGGTCAACTGGGTTTGTTAAAATCGGAAGTTGTAGCCAAAATCATCAAGGAACTCATCGCATTGAAGCCTAAAATGTACTCAATTCTTACTCAAGATCAGGTTCAGATCTGTCGTTGTAAAGGAATTCCCACTTATCATCAGTCTAAACTCACTCATGCAGCTTTCCAAAGTGCTTTAGAGTTAAATATTGGGCAGCGGTTCCAATCCAGATCTATTAGGAATGTTAAAGGCCGTATGTGTACCTGTCTCACTACAAAACGTGGATTGTCTGCCTTTGACGATAAACGTTATGTACTGAGTCCTACACAGTCTTTGGCGTATGGACACCCTGATATACCTCGAGCAGAAATTCATGAAGAAGAGAATGAGGAGGAGGATGTACCTGCACCTGCTGCTGCTGCTGCACGTCCTGTGAGACGTGGATTGTATCCCATATTCAACATGTGGGGAAAACGCGATGCACTGGTGAACAAGACGTATCCTCACAATTAGTGACTGAAGAAATTGGTGATAGAAAATTTGCAACCTCCCCTAACCTATCTTTTGTGTTTGAAAATTGCTACCCCCCCCCCCCTCCTAACCTGTCATTGATGTTTGAAAAAATTGTGGGGCACCTGACTCATCACTGATGTTCTGAAAATGCAGTCTCCCCCTAACGTATGTTGAAAATGTTCTGTTCAATATAAAAAATAAAACTTTGTGAAATGTATGCTTTGATGTTTTTATAAAACCTTGCCCACCTAACCTATGTTTTGAAAATGTTCTATGCAAAAAAATAAAAATATGAAATGTATACTTTGATGTTTCTATGAAACCTCCCATGTTTAAATATAATGTCCTTATCATACTTATGTCAGTACAAACCCAACACGAGTCATGGATAGTTCACCTATCACTGAAGAAAAACTCGATATTTTCAATGAACCTAGCAGAATAATCATTGCAGGATTTTCCAATGGCGGAAAATCTCATTTGTGCACTAAACTCGTACAAAAATACCATCTGAAATTCTCCAGTATTATTATATGCGGCGGCAGTTACAAAGCATTGCTACACGATTCAGTAATTAACAAGAAAATAATAGCTCAACCTGAAATTATCAACCCTTTAGATGAACGTAAAGACGATTCGCCTATTTTAATTATTATCGATGACTTGTTCATCGAATCTGCCAATTCAAAAATTGTGTCTGATATCTTCACTAAAGGCAGACATCTCGCTATTTCGTGCATATTCATTACCCAAAATATATTTTTCTCTGGGAAATATGCTAGAAGTATAAGTTTAAACGCCTCCCATTTCATATTAGTGAAATCTAGAGATTTAGCTCAAATTGAGACTTTAGGGCGGCAGTTATTTGGAAAACAAGATTCTAAAAAGCTTTTGGATATCTACAAGAAAGCCATCAGTAAACCTTATGGGTATTTATTGGTGGATTTAGGAGTGAAAACCCCTGAATGCATCACCTTCCGCACCAATATTGTTGGTGACCATCCATACGAAATTGTATACCAATGGTGAACGTACTAAACAACAACCACAAGGGGAGGTTAGGGGGGTGGGGTGTATAGGATGTTGTCATGTTCACAGAAAATGGTACCATCCGTTTTCTATGTGCGGCGGCTGAGACGCCAGAGAGAGAGAAGGTAAACAATAGAGCGTACAGGACGCCCGCCAAGCTTGGTAGCTACTAGTCATGTAATCATATTAAGTATTAAAGTCAGTAACCAAGTCATGACTTTACATCAACCCTACAACCAAGACTTCCTCAGTGACACACAAACACCACATTGGCGATGAGGATGAACTGTGAACGCAGGTATTTGTTCAGTTTCAAACACAAGGGAGAAGCATGCTGCCTGGAGGAGAAAGAGAAGCTGTGAGCGCCATACCCGATGCTGTATGCTAACCGATGCTATGTGCTAACCTATGCTGTGTGCTACCCAAGCTGTGTGCTACCCAAGCTGTGTGCTACCCAAGCTGTGTGCTACCCAAGCTGTGTGCTACCCAAGCTGTGCTGAAGAAACTGTGTACTGAGGAATCTGCCGACGTTGTGTACGAAACGACGCTTTGATGTGTACAAAACCTGATGTTTTGGTTACGAAACGACGCTTCGTGCTACAAAATTCATCACACTGAACTGACTGCTGTACCAACTGCTGCACCAACTGCTGTACCAACTGCTGCTGTACCAACTGCTGCTGTACCAACTGCTGTGCCAACTGCTGTGCTGCTGCTGTGAGTAGGAACAACACATGTACACAAGGGCTAGGTAAGAAGTCAGTTGCTGCTATATTGTGCACTGTTGTGAACTTTTGCATTAAAATGCTTGTGTGCTTTGCAAAATTAAAGTAATTACAGTGAATTCTTGACTAACATATACAGTGCAGTAAGTGTTTAATATTCTGAGGAACATTTAAGTGATAAGTTACATTTATTCAGTAAAAATGGCAAATATACCTCAGTTTCCTGCATTTGATCCTGACTGTGACCAGACAAACCTGTCACAGAGGTGGGTCAAATGGCTTAAAAAGTTTGAAAATTTGTTGATAGTTTCTGACATCAAAAGTGCTGAAAGAAAGCGTGCCTTTCTACTTCATTATGCAGGTGATAGAGTTTGTGACATCTTTGACACACTGAAAGACACTGGTGGTGCCAAAGATTATGACACTGCCAAAGCCAAACTAACAGAGCATTTCAAACCAAGGCAAAATACTGCTATGGAAATTATGCATTTCAGGAGAGCAAAACAACTCTCTAATGAAACTGTGGATCAATACCACACACGTCTGCAGGGTTTAGCAGCCCATTGTGAGTTTGCTGATGTTGACAAAGAAATCAAACAGCAAATAATTGAATCATGCACATCTACACGTCTTCGTCGAAGAGCTCTAGAACTTGTTGATGATGACAGTTCTCTTACCAAGATACTGGATATGGCTCGTCGAATGGAAGATGCTGCACGTGATGCTCGTGTCATGGAGTGCAGTGTTAATAACGGTTCTGCCACTGTTACTAACAGTGATGAGGTACGTAAGGTTCAGGGAGGACACCGTGATCAAAGAAGATATCATGGCAAACCTAACAGTAAATTTAGCCGAGAACCACGTCACAATTGGGGTCAAGGAACAAGGCTCAAGCAGTCACAACGACCCACATCAGAGGGTGTCAACAATAAATGTTACAATTGTGGAGGAGACTACCCACACCAAGATAATGTTTGTCCTGCTCAAGGTAAGAAGTGCTATGAGTGTGGAAAACTAGGTCATTTTGGTGCTATGTGTCGTTCTGCACTAAAGAAACCACAGTCAATGAATAAAAGCACTGTACGAGGATCAGGTCATAGGGGTCGAGGTGGTAAACACAATATTGCACCTCAAATCAAGAATGTTAATAATGTACAAGACAACATTTCATTACAACCAGTCTCAGATGACAGTGAATGTGATTATACTTATGGAGTACAAGCAATCACAGAATGGAATGATCTTCCAAACAACCCAGAGACATGTGTATACATTGCTGGTATTTGTCTCAAAGTTCTCATTGACACTGGATCAAACATTGATACCATTGCTGAGTGCCACTATGAAAAATTTAAAAAACAGTTCCCAAAGCTTGAAAACTATAATGGCAAAGCCACTGCCTATGCTTCAAAGGTAGCCTTGCCAGTGATTGGAACTTTCACTGCAGAGATTAAGTCAAAGAATGCAATGCTCATTACTACATTCCATGTTGTTAGGAATGCAAAGGAGTCTTTACTCAGTTACAAGACTTCAACCAAATTGGGGCTACTTCAGCTTTCTAATGCTGTAGCAGTGGAATCTGCAAACAATGTTGATGGTATTGTTGCTGAATTTTTTGATCGATTTAAATCCATAGGTTGTTATACTGATAGCAAAGTACATCTGCATATCAACCCAGATGTAATTCCATATGCCCAACCACATCGCCGACAACCATTCCATACTCGCAAGAAAGTCGATGCCGAACTAGATAGGCTGATAGAACTAGATATCATTGAACCAGTAACAGGCCCAACACCATGGGTAAGCCCAATTGTCACTCCACCAAAGCCGAAGAATCCAGATGAGATACGCATTTGTGTGGACATGCGTGTTCCCAACAAGGCAATAATGCGTGAACGCCATCCTACACCCACTGTAGATGATATGATCTACCGCTTGAAAGGTGCAACTGTATTCAGCAAGTTAGATTTAAACAAGGGCTATCATCAGCTTGAACTTGATGATGAGAGTCGCTTCATCACAACGTTTATGACACATCGAGGTCTGTATAGGTACAAGCGCCTGAGTTTTGGTATCAACAGTGCTGCCGAGGTATTCCAGCACATCATCAGCCAGGTATTGCAAGACATACCTAATGCTGACAACATGTCTGATGACATCATTGTTTATGGCCGTACCCAAGCTGAACACGACAAAGCTCTTCGTGCAACATTGCAACTCTTACGAGAAAAGAATCTGACGTTAAGCCGAGCAAAGTGTGAGTTCAATCAACATAAAATTGAATTCTTTGGACATGTACTTAGTGACAAAGGTCTGTCTCCAGATCCTAAGAAAGTTGCAGATATCAAGAATGCTGCACCTCCTTCAACGTCCACTGAAGTACATAGTTTTCTGGGAATGGCAAACTACTGTTCTCGCTTCATTCCAGATTTTGCTACCATTACGAAGCCTCTACGTGAGCTCCTGAAGAAAAATGCATCATGGTACTGGAGCGATATCGAGCAAAATGCATTTGATGCTGTGAAAGATGCACTAGTAGAGAATGCGACTGCTGCATACTTTGATCCATCAATGGACACTGAGTTAACGGTGGATGCTAGTCCTGTTGGATTAGGTGCTGTTTTAGCCCAACACAAACCTGGTCAACCAGATTCCAGAGTAGTAATTGCCTACGCCAGCCGTTCTCTCACAGATATTGAGCAACGATACAGTCAGACAGAGAAGGAAGCTCTTGCTCTTGTATGGGGCTGTGAACACTTCAATGTGTATCTGCTTGGTGCACCCTTCACCACGATAGTCACTGACCACAAACCGTTGGAGACCATCTTCAATAATCCAAAGTCGAAACCACCAGCTCGCATTGAGAGATGGGCTCTTCGTCTGCAACCATACAACTTTACGGTGAAATACAAGCCGGGTGCAGGCAATCCCGCTGATTACATCAGTCGACATCCTGCCAACAGTTTCACCATCACCAAGCATCAGCAAGTTGCCGAGGAATATGTACACTCTGTAACCTGTGATGCAGTCCCTAAGGCTCTTACTCTTGATGAAATCCGTACTGCAACCCTAGAGGACCCAACTCTGCAAGCAACAGTGGATGCATTGACTAAGAAAAAGTTTCCACGCATCCCACCCTCAGGAGTTGACCAAGATGCATTCAAAGCACTTGAACGCATCCAGACAGAATTAAGTGTTACGCAACAACGCGACACTGTGCTGCGAGGTACTCGTATCGTGATTCCAGCTGTTCTCCAGCAACGTGCTCTGAAGCTTGCACATCAAGGACACCAAGGTCTTGTTAGGACGAAACAGCTGCTACGAGAAAAGGTGTGGTTTCCTGGCATTGATCGTCAAGCAAAGGATATGCATGATGCCTGTGTCCCTTGCCAAGCTGCAGTGGATACTTCAAGACCAACACCTCTACAACCTTCATCACTACCTGCTGCACCATGGACGGAAGTATCAATGGACTTCTGCGGACCACTACCCACTGGAGAGTACTTGATGGTAGTCATTGATGATCACTCACGTTATCCAGAAGTAGAAATCATCAATTCCACATCTGCAAAGGCTGTCATCCCGAAACTTGACAAGATCTTTTCAAACTTTGGCATTCCTGAAGTTGTCAAGACGGACAATGGTCCGCCATTCAATGGACAAGACTTTGTCAACTTTGCTGAGCATATTGGATTCAAACACCGCCGTGTGATGCCACTACATCCTCAAGCAAATGGAGAAGTTGAGAGATTCATGCAACCTCTCATGAAAGTGGTACGCTGTGCTCATGCCGAAGGACGATCCTGGAAACAAGCTATGTATGCTTTTCTCAGGAACTACCGTGCAACACCACATGGAACACTGGGCAAATCGCCTGGCGAACTTTTATTTGGACGTCCTATGAGAATCGCACTACCCGTCATGCCAGCCGAGGTAACGGATAAACGTCTCGCTCAAAAGGATGCACTAGCCAAGGGCAAAATGAAAATTGCTCATGATCAACGTGCAAAGGAACAGTTCATAAAGGTTGGTGACACTGTTCTCGTTAAAAAGAAAAAAGAGGGAAAGTTAGATATGACGTATGATACAAAACCATATAAAGTGATTAGTGTAAAAGGAACTATGGTAACAGCTAGTAATAGAGATCATAGTATAACACGTAATATGGCTTATTTCAAAGTGATTCCAACTAGTGTAGAAAATGATGAAGTGCAAAGTCGTGCAAAAGAAAAAGAAAAAAATAGTTATAACCCGACAAACAATTCATCAAGGGATATTATTGTATTAGGGGACTCTCGTCCTAAACGTCATGTTAAACGCCCTACACGATTTGATGATTAATTGTGTTCCTATGTAATGAAAAGTATTTACTTATTGTGCTAAACTAAATTTAATATTGTTTGAATAATGCAGATATCTCATTCAATATTTTGTAACTTTGTAGTACAGTTTCTTTCATGTTTGTTTAACATTGCATATGTATTTTTAACATTGAAATCCTTTGTGGAAAAGATTAAGTTGTTTAAATTCTTTGTGTGCTTAATTAATGTTAAATGTATGCAGTATCTCTTGATATGGTAATAACTTACTTTGTGTCAATAACTTTGCTTTGTGCTACAAGCATGGTAGACATCCTGTATTCATTCTTTTTAAAGAAAAGGAGGGATGTCATGTTCACAGAAAATGGTACCATCCGTTTTCTATGTGCGGCGGCTGAGACGCCAGAGAGAGAGAGAAGGTAAACAATAGAGCGTACAGGACGCCCGCCAAGCTTGGTAGCTACTAGTCATGTAATCATATTAAGTATTAAAGTCAGTAACCAAGTCATGACTTTACATCAACCCTACAACCAAGACTTCCTCAGTAACACACAAACACCACAGATGTGTTCCCCACAACAACAACAACAACAACCACAAGGGGAGGTTAGGGGGGTTGGAATATTGGATGTATAAAACAACTAAAACCATACAACCCGATATCACTATATTTGAAGATGGAGCACGTACTAGATAAAATTTATTATAATCCCGCATCGACAGGAGGGTTAGGGGGGTCAATAGGTTGTATAAAGCAGCTAAAACCATAAAGCCAGATATTACTTTATCAGATGTCAAAGAATACTTAAAATCGTCTAAAGCCTACACTTTGCACGCATTAAAACCTCGCAAATTTCAACGAAGAAAGGTGCTGAGTCCTAAACCCCGTATATATTTAGCTTGTGATTTAGCAGAAATGGGATTAATAGCTAAACACAATGATGATATTAAATACATTCTCGTCTATGTCGATATTTTTTCACGGTATGCGCAAGTAGCACCTCTGATATGCAAAGATAGACAGACTGTGAGTAAGGCTCTGAAAAACATATTGGAATCCTCATATTTCCAAGGAATACGTAAAATAAATACAGATCGAGGAGGTGAATTTTATAATTCTCATATGCAACGAATGCTTGCAGCTAAAAATATTAAACTATATAGCGTATTTTCTCAAGAAACAAAAGCCGCTATCGCCGAACGCTTTATACGTACCATAAAAACCAAGATTTATAAATATATGACTGCGCACCATACCTCGAGATATCTGCCCATATTGCCTGATATCATAAAGGCGTATAACACAACACCCCACCGAGGGTTAGGTGGTCGTACTCCAGTTGACGTTCATGCTTTATCTCGTCCACAAGATATAAAGAAACAGTTCAATCTCATGTATAAAAGTAAGGACAAACCTAAAGCAGGTCTTAGTTCTCTACTAGCTGTCGGGGACACAGTTCGCATTACTCTCTCCAACAGAATTTCGACATTCAAGAAAGGTTTTGCTAGACAAAACACGGAAGAAATTTTCAGAATTATTCGTATAGATAAAAGCCAGCCTATCCCATTATATTTTTTACAAGATTTGAATAACAAGCCCATTGACGGAGGGTTTTATAAGGAAGAATTAACCCTAACCCATTTACCAGCTGCATTTAATATTGAGAAGGTCCTACGCAAACGTACATTACCCAATAATAAATTACAGTATAAAGTAAGGTACGAAGGCTACGATTCTTCATTTGATCAGTGGATTGATGCTGATGATTTGTTGAAGATATGAAGAAGCCATTAGTATACAAGTACAGAGACTTGGTGACCTTGCTGAGCAAACTCAATTCCTCAGCCAGGAAAAAATTGCTCAGTTTAAAAAATTGATTGCTCAGTTTAAAAAACCACATATTCATTGCTTGTCAGAGATTTTCAACAATTTTCTGTAAAATAGGCTTCCGGTTAAGAAGAAAGTTATAGTCAAATTGAAGAAATACAGAGACACCTTGCATTCGCTGGCTTGCAAGAAACCCTCAATTTCAAACAAAAAGCGTATTTTATTGACTGGTAAAGGAGGCAGTATCCTCGGTATATTATTACCCATAGCTGCTAGTTTAATTTCCAGGTTATTTAATAAATAAAAATGAAAGAATATTGTCTAGTACCTCGTAAATCCATCCATGAGGGCCCTGCTAAAGTACCAGTAGTAAAAAAAGCAGAAGTAGCGCCATCACTAGCTCCAACACCAGCAACAACTACTCCAGTAGCACCAGTTTCAGTACGAGCTAATCCTTCAATAGTACATTTGGTACATTTAAAATTGAAAGCTAAAGATCATGATTATGCTACTTCGCTGTTGAATTATTTTGATGAAAGCAAGATGGTGCAATGGGACGTCAATGGGAATCTGCAAATGCCAGTGACTGGAATAAACATAATTGATGATATTTTAACTAAAATGACAATTCACCGCTCTGTATTCCCACGAGAAAAATTATCGCTGGTTAAATTATTCATCTCTTTAACCTCAACTCCACGAGAAATGTTTAGGAATACAGAATCTCGTAAACAAGTATTTAATGATGACGTGGTACTAAGAAGAAAACGGGTGTATGCTCCTACTACAGCTGCTGGAGAAACTAAACGCCCTAAAGTTGGCGGAGGAGCAACTTGGCTAGCTTACTAAAGGTGAGTGTATAAATAGATGTGCTGTTTTGTTTATAGTTTATTCATTCTTAGTCCAGCAATGGATTCCCACGTTATTTACGCTACTAGTGTTTCTAATACAGATTTATTTCCTAATAATGTACCTAGTGCTTTTGAAAACAGACTGTATAATCAACTCGTGCTGGATTCTAGACGTTCCTACGAAATGTGTCTCCAGAATATATTATTGCCTTCGTCATATTACATAATAAGATCGGATGATCTGGAGAGTTATATCCGCGTGAGAATTATGTACCTAGATGTTAAAGGAATTAGTTACAAACATTCCAAATTTCTACCGAAAACTAATATTTTAGCTGGCGGCATAAAGGAAATTATATACGCCATCAATAATGAAAAAAACCATATATTTTCACAGAACGATTTGAGTTTTGTGTCTGATGTCTATAAGACGCATTTCCCAAGATATGCTGATGCATATATTAAATATGGATCTATTTCCAATAGAGTAAAGTTCAATACCGCGAGCAGCGATGAGAATGTATTGTATTATGACGATAATCGAGCAATATGCAGGATTTCCCTATCTTTTGGGGCGAGTATTGGCAAGGTTTTAGGAACTGAACAGCATAAAAATTATGATATATACGTGCACAAGAATTATTTGGATGAAACACCCATATCAGACACGTGCCCCTACCCTCCACAACCCAGGGGCATGATGGATTACTTGTGTGTTTATTGCGATAAAATTGCTCCTACGATGTACGGAAATTTATTAGTGAATATATTGGACGTAGTGTCTTTGCAGGGTGGTGAAAGCACGAATAGGAAACTATATAAACCTCTAAATACAAATGTACTGGATAGTATAAGTATTGCAGTAACAGATCCTATTGGGACCCCTATTTATTTCGATAAACGCGGAAGCACAACAGCTGTTTTACATATACGACCCCGAATTGGGTCTATATAATAAGGACATTACAGTTCCGAGCCTCATTACTCATCTGCAAGCTACAAAATGCGCGTCAATTTCATCCCTCCGTCTGTAGACTAAATATTATTCTTAATTAGCCCACCTGCCTCAAATAAAGGAGGTGGGCTGAGTGATATTAGAATATTCAATAGGAGTCATATAAGAGGAGGTGGTATATTCAGTTTCCTCACTGGTTTAGCCCGTAAAGCAGCGCCATTTTTAATGAGAACCCTCGCTCCTGCCGTCTTAAGTATGGGTCAGAATGTATTGCAAGACATGCAAACAGGCGAACATTATTTTAAAATGTCAATGAAGAAGCATGGGATCGAATCATTGAAGGCAGTAGGGCGTCAGATTTTAGGTGGTGGTAAAAGGCGGAAAAAGTCTAAGAGAAAGGCTAAGGCCACCAAATTAGCACTTATTCGCAGTTTCACAAAACAGAATAAGAAGAATAAGAGATATAATGACGTGTTTGCATAAATTACAATTCATTCCTTTCATAGCATCCAGCATGAATACTACTACTACACTAGGAGCGGGGCTACAATCCCCTTTGGAAAGTTATACAGTGGCTGTAACAGATGGATTTCCCAAACTTAATTCAGCATGTATGATTGAGTCCACTATAGCCAGCAGGAAAAATATTGATATTTTACCTGTTAATTTAGGAATTAATAAACTTAAGGACTCGTATATAGAATTTAGAATCCCTGGCATTCCTGGTCATTTCCTGGATATGTCATCACTAGCCCTAGAAGTGGGCATAGAATTAACAGAAGCTGACGCCGCAATAGATTCGGGCAAAAAAGTGACTGTCGCCAATGGTTTATCACAAACACTTTTTTAAAACAGTGGTGGTGTATTTCAACGAACAAGTAGTTGAAAGTAATTCTTTATTTTCTTATTGGGCGTATATAAAGCTGCTAACGACTCTTTCCAGAAGTAAAATTGATGGTTTTAAGCATCTAGCGCATTTTTATAAAGAAGAGGCGCTAACGATACCCAATAAAATTGATACGCAGTATTTTGCTACGACCACGATAGATCAGGATGAGAAAATGGCTAATATGAAAGAACAGGGCATTTATACGTGCTTTAAATTACTGCTGGATATTGCATCTATTAGCGAATATTTACTGGATAACGTAGATGTAAGAATACGTTTGGAGTTAAATAGTGATAAATGGGTTATTGGCAGTGATACAGCAACTGCTAATTATAAATATAATATAAATATGGCCCGCTTATGGATAGATAGATTAACCCCATTCCCTTCTGGGCTACTAGCTATTAACAGAGCACTCGCCCAAAATAATGGAGCAGTAACGTATATATTTGATAAAACCCTATTTAAAACCTATATTCTAGGTCAGGGCCAAAAATCATTAACTATGGACCAGCCCTGGGGTGGAGTGATCCCTGAGAAATTATACATGGCCATTATTGATATGGAAGCCATTTCTGGAGATTATACCTTAAACCCATTATATTTCAACAATTCCGCCTTGAGCAACGTATATATTTTGGTGAACGGCACGAGTTTATTTAATATAGCGTGTGATTTCCCCCATAAATGTTCGAAATTATATTATACGGTCCTGAATGCAGTAGGATTTAATGTAGATAATATTTTGTCCTACGAATCGTTCGTTAAAGGTCAAACTCTGCTGGTCTTTAATTTATTACCAGAAGAAATAAAGGATACAGTTTCCTTGGAAGTGACAGGGAATTTGAGAATTACATTGGAATTCAATACAGCCATAGTGGGAAATAAAGTTATACTGCTGTTAGGTCCTACTACTGGGGTTATGAAAATTAATGCTGACCGACGTATTATTTGTGAAACGAGAGCCTAAGAAACATGAATTGTTTAGAAATAAACAATGGGTTGAAAAATATATATTTAGGGGAAGAAGCCATATATATCGGATGTTATTTAGCGAACGATGTACGGAGAATCTTCAAGAAATTAAATAAAGAGCCAGTGGTATTTATTTTAAATACTTTAGATGAGAAATCCCCTGAAACGATGATGGGTCATTGGATGACTGTGTATGTACACAATAAACCTTCAGGAGCCATTATCGCCCTGTTGGACAGTTTTGGGGTGAAGATGGAATCCCATTCACGTTATTTACAAGACTTCCTCTCTTATTTTGAAGATTATAGAGTATACATGTTCACAAAACGCATACAGAGTATGGACTCCTATTATTGTAGAGTCTATGCCATGTTTTTCGTCTATCAATTATGCAACCTTAACTTGAGAGCTGCACTACATAAATTTGAAACTTTATTTGAATATGGGGAATATGATATGAACGATAGGGAGATAATTCAATTTGCATATTCTAATTTTGTAATGCCCAACTGCAAAAAGACATTTTGCATAGATGGACAGGATAAATGTCTATCGCTGTGTGATGACTCCTCATATTACTGAGCTGTAAGTATATTTCTAGATGTTTGCTATATACTGTCTTTCATATTATTGCTGATTTATTATTATTATTATTATTATTCTGTGTTGCTAATATGGTTTCTATTTATTCTTCCAGATTTGATGTGGCAGAGGAACAGGTCTCACAAAAAATTACCAGGATCTGGGATTGCTATGACCAACACCTGAAATATTATGCTTGTTCCCCATTACAATTTTACTGTTAAGACTAGAATGTAAACTTTTATTACCAATAAAATAATAGAAACCTATACAATGTATATTCTTAAACCTCTGATTAGGTTAGGTAGGGGATGGATAGTCTAGTCATTTTTGAATAATAACATCAAATACACATGCTAGTAGGACGCTGAAGGCAGCATTAATACATAGCTGACCAGTCAGGTGCTGTAATACCATGACACCTATGTGCTAATGGCCAGCAATACCTTATCCCTATACCTGAGGTCGCTTTTCACGATGTCACTAAACAACAACAATAACTGGTCTGTAGAATGTATTTGTTTGCTATATATAATAAGTTAGATTAGGATGGTTTGATCGGGTTGACGAATAACAGAAAATATAAGCAATGAGCGAAAATACGAGCTATTGTAGCTGAATATCGACTTTGATGAAGCACAGAGTACAGTTGAGGTATTAAGCCAGATTAAGAGTTCACACTTATGTGTGAACCCCCTGGGATCCGCATTTATTGCGTTGCCGCTTCGCGCCGTATTAGGGATGATGCCTCCGCCTCCCGCACCACAGTCGACGCTTTCTAGTGCGTCTCGCTCGCCCACGGTGGCTCCCTCAGCCTTACCCACGGTGGCTCCCTCAGCCTCGCCCACGATGGCTCCCTCAGCCTTACCCACGGTGGCTCCCTCAGCCTCGCCCACGGTGGCTCCCTCAGCCTCGCCCACGGTGGCTCCCTCAGCCTCGCCCACGATGGCTCCCTCAGCCTTACCCACGGTGGCTCCCTCAGCCTTACCCACGGTGGCTCCCTCAGCCTTACCCACGGTGGCTCCCTCAGCTTTACCGGCGGCAGCCCACATGCGCCGCCCTCCCTAGACCCCCCTTCCTCCTTCCTTCCTTCCTTCTGCAGTTACCTTCACAAATAAGGTAACTGCAGAAGGCCTTATTTTAAGACTTATTTTATTATTTTATGACCGGCATTGAAAAAACTTCGTGAAACCGGGGGGTGCGTAGACCGGCCTCGAAAAAAATCTTTGTGAAACCGGGGGTGCGTAGACCAGCCTTGAAAAAAGTTCGTGAAACCCAAGGTGCGTAGACCGGCCCCTGAAAAAAGTTCGTGAAACCAGGGGTGCGTAGACCGGCCCGGGAAAAAAACAAAACGGCCGGTCTAAAAGTTGAAAATAGCCCGGCGCCATAGACCGGCCGTGGGAAAAAGCAAAACGGCCGGTCTACGTCGCACTTTAAGTTCGTTAAACCGGGGTTGCGTAGACCGGCCCCGGAAAAAACCAAAACGGCCGGTCTACGTCGCACTTTCTACTACTGGATATATGAGGGCAGGTATTCGTACAGGGGTGGGATATATGAGGGCGGGCACCCATACAGTGATGGGATATATGTTGGAGGGCACCCGTAAAGGGGTGGGATATATGAGGGCGGACACCCTTACAGGGGTGGGGTACATTCTGGCGGCCTCTCGTACAGGGGTGGGATATATGCAGGAGGACACCCGTACAGGGGTGGCATATATGCGGGTGGGCACCCGTACAGGGGTGGGATATATGAGGTCGGGCACCCATACAGGGGTGGGATATATGAAGGCTAGGACCTGTACAGGGGTGGGATATATGAGGGCGGGCACCCGTTCAGAAGTCGGATATATGAGGGCGTGCACCTGTAGAGTGGTGGGATATATATGGGCGGGCACCAGTACAGGAGTGGGATATATGAGGGCGGGCACCCGTTTAGGGTTGGGATATATGAGAGCGGGCACCCGTAAAGGGGTGGGATATATGCGGGCGGAAACCCGTAAAGGGGTGGCATATATGTGGGCGGGCACCCGTACAGGGGTGTGATATATGAAAACGGGCAAACGTACAGGGGTAGGATATATAAGGGCGAACACCCGTTCATGGGTGGGATATATGAGGGCGGACACCCATACACGGGTGGGATATAAGAGGGCAGACACCTGTACAGGGGTGGGATATATGAGGCCGGACACCCGTAAAGGGGTGTGATATATGTAGGGGGCCACCCGTACAAGGGTGGGATATATTAGGGGCCGTCACCCATATGGACTGGATATATGAGGGCGGGAACCCGTACACGGGTTGGATATATGAGGGCGGATACTCGTATAGGGGTGGGATCTATTAGGGCGGGGACCTGTAGAGGTGTGGGCTATATATGGGCAGGCACCCGTATATTGGTGGGATATATGAGGGCTGGAACCCGTATAGGGTTGGGATATATGAGAGCAGGAACCCGTATAGGGGTGGGGTATATGAGGGCGGGCGCCCGTACAGGGGTCGGATATATGAGGGGGGGTTCCCGTACCGGGGTGGGCTATATATGGGCGGGCACCGTAGAGGGGTGGGATATATTAAGGCGGGCATCCATACAGGGGTGCGATATATTAGGGCGGGCACCCGTACACGGGTGGGATACATGCAGGCGGGCGCCCGTACAGGGGTGGGATACATGAGGGCGGCCATCTGTACAGGGGTGGGACATATGCAGGCGGGCACCCGTACAGGGGTGATATGTATGTCGGCGGGCACCCGTACAAGGGTGGTATATGTGAGGCCGGGCATCCGTACAGGGGTGGGATATATGAGGGCGGGCACCCGTGCAGGGGTGATATGTATGTTGGCGGGCACCCGTACAAGGGTGGTATATGTGAGGCCGGGCATCCGTACAGGGGTGGGATATATGAAGGCGGGCACCCGTGCAGGGGTGGGATATATGAGGGCGGGAACCCGTAAAGGGGTTGTATATATGAGAGCAGGCACCCGTACAGGGGTGGGACATATGAGGGCGGGCACCCATACAGGGATGGGATATATGAGAGCGTGCACTACTATATGGGTGTGATATATGAGGGGTGGGTACTCGTATAGGGGTGGGATATGAGGGCGGGTACTCGTATAGGGGTGGGATCTATTAGGGCGGGGACCTGTACAGGTGTGGCCTATATATGGGCAGACACCCGTATATTGGTGGGATATATGATGGCTGGGACATGTATAGGGTTCGGATATATGATGGCAGGGACCCGTACAGGGGTGGGATATATGATGGCGGGAACCCGTATAGGGGGTGGGATATATGAGAGCGGGCACCCGAACAGGGGTGCGATATATGAGGGCGGGCACCTGTACAGGGGTGGGATATATACGGGCGGACACACGCATATGGGTTGGATATATGAGGGCGGGCACACGTACAGGGGTGGGATATATGAGGGCGGGCACCCGTACAGGGTTGATATATATGTCGGCGGGCACCCGAACAGGGGTGGTATATATGAGGCCGGGCATCCGTACAGGGGTGGGGTATATGAGGGCAGGAACCCGTACAGGCGTGGGATATATGCGGGCAGGCACCCGTAACGGGGTTGTATATATGATGGCGGGCACCCGTACAGGGGTGGTATATATGAGGCCGGGCATCCGTACCGGGGTGGGTTATATGAGGTCGGGCAACCGTTCAGGGGTGGGATATATGAAGGCGGGCACACGTGCAAGGGAGGGATATATGAGGGCGGGCATCCGTACAGGGGTAGGATATACGAGGGCGGGCACCCGTAAAGGGGTTGTATATATGAGGGCGGGCACGCGTACAGGGGTGGGATATATGAGGGCGGACACCCATACATAGGTGGGATATATGAGGACCGGGCACCAGTACATGGGTGGGATATATGAGGGCGGGCACCCGTACAAGGGTGGGATATATGAGGGCGGGCATCCCGTACAGGGGGTGGGATATATGAGGGCGGGCACCCGTACAGGGGTGGGATACATGCAGGCGGGCACCCGTACAGGGGTGGGATATATGAGAGCGGGCGCCCGTAAAGGGGGTGGGATATATGAGGGCGGGCACCCGTACAGGGGTGGGATACATGCAGGCTGGCACCCGTACAGGGGTGAGATATATGAGGGCGGGCACAGGTACAGTGATGGGATATATGTAGGCGGGCACCCGTACATGGGTAGAATATATGAGGGGGACACCCATACAGGGGTGGGATATATGCGGGCGGGCACCTGTACAAGGGTGGGTTATATGCAGGCGAGCACCCGTACAGAGTGGGATATATGAGGGCGGACACCCGTACAGGGGAGGGATATATGCGGGCAGTCACCCGTACTGGGCTGGGATATAAGAGAGCGGGCAACCGTACTGGGGTGGGATATATGAGGGCGGGCACCCGTACAAGGGTGGGATACATGCAGGTGGGCACCCGTACAGGGGTGGGATATATGAGGGCGGGCACACGTACAGGGGTGGGATATATGAGGGCAGTCACCCGTACTGGGCTGGGATATAAGAGAGCGGGCAACCGTACTGGGGTGGGATATATGAGGGCGGGCACCCGTACTGAGGTGGGATATATGAGGGCGAGCTCCCGTACAGGGGTGGGATATATGTGGGCGGGCACCCGTACTGGGCTGGGATATATGAGAGCGGGCAACCGTACTGGGGTGAGATATATGCGGGTGGGAACCAATACAGGGGTGTGATATATGAGAGCGGGCACCCGTACTGGGGTGGGATATATGAGGGCGGCCAACCGTACAGGGGTGGGATAAAATGCGGGCGGGCACCCGTTCTGGGGTGGGATATATGAAGGCGAGGACCCGTACAGGGGTGGGATATATGAGGGCGGGCACCCGTTCAGGGATGGGATATATGCGGGAGAGCACCCATTCAGGGTTGGGTTATATGAGGGCGGGCACCCATACAGGGGCGGGATATATGAGGGCGGGCACCCATACTGGGGTGGGATATATGAGGGCGGGTACCCAAACAGGTGTGGGATATATGAGGGCGGGCACCCGTACAGGGGTGGGATATATGAGGGCGGGCCCCCGTACAGGGGTGGGATATATGAGGGCGGGCACCCGTAGAGGAATGGGATATATGAGGGCGGGCGCCAGTACAAGAGGTGAGATACATATACGTGCGGGCACAGTACATGTGGTGGGATATATTAGGGCAGGCACCCATACAGGCGGTGGGATATTTAATGGCGGGCACCCATACAGGGGGTAGGATATAAGAGGGCGGGATACAGGTGTGGGATATATGAGGTTCGGCACTCGTACAGGGGTGGGATATATGAGGGTGGGCACCCAAACAGGGGTGGGATATATGAGGGTGGGCACCTGTACAGGGGTGGGATACATGCAGGCGGGCACCCGTACAGGGGTGGTATATATGAGGGCGGGCACCCGTACAGGGGTGGTATATATGAGGGCGGGCACCCATACAGGGTTGGAATATATGAGGGCTGGAACCCGGAAAGGGTGTGGGATATATGAGGGCAGGCACCAGTACAATGGATGGGTTATATGTGGGCGGGCCCGAGTACAAGGGGTGGGATATATGAGGCCAGGCACCCGTAAAGGGGTGGGATACATATACGGGGTGAGATATATGAGGGTGGTCACCCATCCAGAGGTGGGATATATGAGGGTGGGCACCCGCACAGGGGTTGGATATATGAGAGCGGGCACCCGAACAGGGGTGGGATATATGCGGGCGGGTACCCGTTCAGGGGTGGGATATAGGAGAGTGGGCACCCGTACAGTGGTGGGATACATGCGGGCGGGCACCCGTACAGGGGTGGGATGTATGAGGGCCGGCACCCGTACAGGGGTGGGATACATGCTGGCGGACACCCGTACAGGGGTGGGATATTTGAAGGCGGGCACCCGTACGAGGGTGGGATACATGCAGGTGGGCACCCGTACAGGGGTGGGATATATGAGGGCGGGCACACGTACAGGGGTGGGATATATGAGAGCGGGTAACCGTACTGGGGTGGGATATATGCGGGCGGGCACCCGTACAGGGGTGGGATATATGAGGGCGGGCACCCGTACAGGGGTGGGATATATGTGGGCGGGCACCCGTACTGGGCTGGGATATATGAGAGCGGGCAACCGTACTGGGGTGGGATATATGCGGGCGGGAACCCGTACAAAGGTGGGATATATGAGAGCGGGCACCCGTACTGGAGTGGGATATATGAGGGCGGGCACCCGTACAGGGGTGGGATTTATGCGGGCGGGCACCCGTACTGGGGTGGGATATATGAGGGCGAGCACCCGTACAGGGGTGGGATATATGAGGGCAGGCACCCGTACAGGGGTGGGATACATATATGGGGTGGGATATATGAGGGTGGTCACACATCCAGAGGTGGGATATATGAGGGTGGGCACCCGCACGAGGGTTGGATATATGAGAGCGGGCACCCGAACAGGGGTGGGATACATGCGGGCGGGCACCCATATAGAGGAGGAATATATGCAGGCCGGCACCCGTACAGGGGTGGGATACATAAGGGCGGGCACCCGTTCAGGGATGGGATATATGCGGGCGGGCACCAGTACAAGGGGTGGGATATATGAGGCCCGGCACCCGTAAAGGGGTGGGATACATATACGGGGTGGGATATATGAGGGTGATCACCCATCCAGCGTTGGGATATATGAGGGTGGGCACCCGCACAGGGGTGTGATATATGAGAGCGGGCACCCGAAGGGGGGTGGGATATATGCGGGCGGGTACCCGTTCAGGGGTGGGATATAGGAGAGTGGGCACCCGTACAGTGGTGGGATACATGAGGGCGGGCACCCGTACAGGGGTGGGATGTATGAGGGCCGGCACCCGTACAGGGGTGGGATACATGCTGGCGGACACCCGTACAGGGGTGGGATATTTGAAGGCGGGCACCCGTACAAGGGTGGGATACATGCAGGTGGGCACCCGTACAGGGGTGGGATATATGAGGGCGGGCACACGTACAGGGGTGGGATATATGAGAGCGGGTAACCGTACTGGGGTGGGATATATGCGGGCGGGCACCCGTACAGGGGTGGGATATATGAGGGCGGGCACCCGTACAGGGGTGGGATATATGTGGGCGGGCACCCGTACTGGGCTGGGATATATGAGAGCGGGCAACCGTACTGGGGTGGGATATATGCGGGCGGGAACCCGTACAAAGGTGGGATATATGAGCAACCCGTCCTCTTAAAAAGAACGTCACTTTTGGCTCATATGCGCACTATGGCCAAATTTGGACGTAATTTGAAATGAAATCGACTCACAAAAGTGACGTTCTGTTCCGTTTTCTATTTGAGTCGTCCGGCCTACGCGCAGAGGTTATGAGAGGACACTTTAAATTCACGTTTTTCATAACGTTTTGAAACTTTATGAGAATTTCCTGCCCACCTAACCTATCAGATGACCCTTAACTTACTGTTGTTGAAAAAAAAAATCCCAAATTTATTTTCATTTTTTTTTCATTTCCAAATTACGTCCAAATTCGGCCATACGGACAAACGGCCAAAAGCGACGTTCTTTTTAAGAGGACAGGTTGCAATGAGAGCGGGCACCCGTACTGGAGTGGGATATATGAGGGCGGGCACCCGTACAGGGGTGGGATTTATGCGGGCGGGCACCCGTACTGGGGTGGGATATATGAGGGCGAGCACCCGAACAGGGGTGGGATATATGAGGGCAGGCACCCGTACAGGGGTGGGATACATATATGGGGTGGGATATATGAGGGTGGTCACACATCCAGAGGTGGGATATATGAGGGTGGGCACCCGCACGAGGGTTGGATATATGAGAGCGGGCACCCGAACAGGGGTGGGATACATGCGGGCGGGCACCCATATAGAGGAGGAATATATGCAGGCCGGCACCCGTACAGGGGTGGGATACATAAGGGCGGGCACCCGTTCAGGGATGGGATATATGCGGGCGGGCACCAGTACAAGGGGTGGGATATATGAGGCCAGGCACCCGTAAAGGGGTGGGATACATATACGGGGTGGGATATATGAGGGTGATCACCCACCCAGCGTTGGGATATATGAGGGTGGGCACCCGCACAGGGGTGTGATATATGAGAGCGGGCACCCGTATAGTGGTGGGATACATGCGGGCGGACACCCGTACAAGGGTGGGATATTTGAAGGCGGGCACCCGTACAAGGGTGGGATATTTGAAGGCGGGCACCCGTACAGGGGTGGGATACATGCTGGCGGACACCCGTACAGGGGTTGGATATTTGAAGGCGGGCACCCGTACAAGGGTGGGATATTTGAAGGCGGGCACCCGTACAGGGGTGGGATACATGCTGGCGGACACCCGTACATGGGTGGGATATTTGAAGGCGGGCACCCGTACAAGGGTGGGATATTTGAAGGCGGGCACCCGTACAGGGGTGGGATACATGCTGGCGGACACCCGTACAGGGGTTGGATATTTGAAGGCGGGCACCCGTACAAGGGTGGGATATTTGAAGGCGGGCACCCGTACAGGGGTGGGATACATGCTGGCGGACACCCGTACAAGGGTGGGATATTTGAAGGCGGGCACCCGTACAAGGGTGGGATACATGCAGGTAGGCACCCGTACAGGGGTGGGATATATGAGGGCGGGCACACGTACAGGGGTGGGATATATGAGGGCGGTCACCCGTACTGGGCTGGGATATATGAGAGCGGGCACCCGTACTGGGGAGGGATATATGAGGGCGAGCACCCGTACAGGGGGTGGGATATATGTGGGCGGGCACCTGTACTGGGCTGAGATATATGAGAGCGGGCAACCGTGCTGGGGTGGGATATATGCGGGCGGGAACCCGTACAGGGGTGGGATATATGAGAGCGGGCACCTGTACTGGGGTGGGATATATGAGGGCGGGCACCCGTACAGGGGTGGAATTTATGCGGGCGGGCACCCGTACTGGGGTGGGATATATGAGGGCGAGCACCCGTACAGGGGTGGGATATATGAGGGCAGGCATCCGTACAGGGGTGCGATACATATATGGGGTGGGATATATGAGGGTGGTCACACATCCAGAGGTGGGATATATGAGGGTGGGCACCCGCACAGGGGTTGGATATATGAGAGCGGGCACCCGTACAGGGGTGGGATATATGCGGGCGGGCACCCGTACAGGGGTGGGATATATGAGAGCGGGCACCTGTACTGGGGTGGGATATATGAGGGCGGGCACCCGTACAGGGGTGGAATTTATGCGGGCGGGCACCCGTACTGGGGTGGGATATATGAGGGCGAGCACCCGTACAGGGGTGGGATATATGAGGGCAGGCATCCGTACAGGGGTGCGATACATATATGGGGTGGGATATATGAGGGTGGTCACACATCCAGAGGTGGGATATATGAGGGTGGGCACCCGCACAGGGGTTGGATATATGAGAGCGGGCACCCGTACAGGGGTGGGATATATGCGGGCGGGCACCCGTACAGGGGTTGGATATATGAGAGTGGGCACCCGTACAGGGGTGGGATTCATGCGGACGGGCACCCGTACTGGTGTGGGATATATGAGGGCGGGCACCCGTACAAGGGTGGGATACAAGCAGGTGGGCAACCGGACAGGGGTGGGATATATGAGGGCGGGCACACGTACAGGGGTGGGATATATGAGGGCGGACACCCGTACTGGTGTGGGATATATGAGGGTGGGAACCCGTACAAGGGTGGGATATATGAAGGCGGGCACCCGTTCAAGGTTGGGATATATGAGGGCGGGTACCCACACAGGTGTGGGATATATGAGGGCGGGCACTCGTACAGGGTTGGGATATATGGAGGCGGGCACCCGTACAAGGGTGGGATACAAGCAGGTGGGCAACCTGACAGGGGTGGGATATATGAGGGCGGACACCCGTACTGGTGTGGGATATATGAGGGCGGGAACCCGTACAAGGGTGGGATATATGAGGGCGGGCACCCGTTCAAGGTTGGGATATATGAGGGCGGGTACCCACACAGGTGTGGGATATATGAGGGCGGGCACTCGTACAGGGGTGGGATATATGCAGGCGGGCACCCGTACAAGGGTGGGATAGAAGCAGGTGGGCAACCGGACAGGGGTGGGATATATGAGGGCGGGCACACGTACAGGGGTGGGATATATGAGGGCGGACACCCGTACTTGGGTGGGATATATGAGAGCGGGCAACCGCACAGCGGTGGGATATATGAGGGCTGGCACCCGTACAGGAAGAGATATATGCGGGCTGGAACCCGGACAGGGTGTGGGATATATGAGGGCGGGCACCAGTACAATGGATGGGTTATATGTGGGCGGGCACCAGTACAAGGGGTGGGATATATGAGGCCGGGCACCCGTACAGGGGTGGGATACATATACGGGGTGGGATATATGAGGGTGGTCACCCATCCAGAGGTGGGATATATGAGGGTGGGCACCCGCACAAGGGTTGGATATATGAGAGCGGGCACCCGTACAGGGGTGGGATTTTTGCAGGCGGGCACCCGTACAAGGGTGGTATACATGCTATCGGGCACCCGTACAGGGGTGGGATATATGAGGGCCGGCACCCGTACAGGGGTGGGATATTTGCAGGCGGGCACCCGTACTAGGGTGGGATACATGCATTTGGGCACCCGTACAGGGGTGGGATATATGAGGGCGGCCACACGTACAGGGGTGGGATATATGAGGGCAGTCACCCGTACTGGGCTGGGATATAAGAGAGCGGGCAACCGTAATGGGGTGGGATATATGCGGGCGGGCACCCGTACAGGGGTGGGATATATGAGGTCGGGCACCCGTACTGGGGTGGGATATATGAGGGCGAGCTCCCGTACAGGGGTGGGATATATGTGGGCGGGCACCCGTACTGGGCTGGGATATATGAGAGCGGGCAACCGCACTTGGGTGGGATATATGCGGGTGGGAACCAATACAGGGGTGGGATATATGAGAGCGGGCACCCGTACTGGCGTGGGATATATGGGGGCGGGCACCCGTACAGGGGTGGGATATATGCGGGCGGGCACCCGTTCTGGGGTGGGATATATGAGGGCGAGGACCCGTACAGGGGTGGGATATATGAGGGCGGGCACCCGTTCAGGGATGGGATATATGCGGGAGAGCACCCATGCAGGGTTGGGTTATATGAGGGCGGGCACCCATACAGGGGCGGGATATATGAGGGCGGGAACCCATACTGGGGTGGGATATATGAGGGCGGGTACCCATACAGGTGTGGGATATATGAGAGCGGGCACCCGTACAGGGGTGGGATATATGAGGGCGGGCACCCGTACTGGGGTGGGATATATGAGGGCGAGCTCCCGTACAGGGGTGGGATATATGTGGGCGGGCACCCGTACTGGGTTGGGATATATGAGAGCGGGCAACCGTACTGGGGTGGGATATATGCGGGTGGGAACCAGTTCAGGGGTGGGATATATGAGAGCGGGCACCCGTACTGGGGTGGGATATTTGAGGGCGGGCACCCGTACAGGGGTGGGATATATGAGGGCGGGCACCCGTACTGGGGTGGGATATATGAGGGCGAGCACCCGTACAGGGGTGGGATATATGAGGGCGGGCACCCGTTCAGGGATGGGATATATGCGGGCGAGCACCCATACAGGGTTGGATTATATGAGGGCGGGCACCCTTGCTGGGGTGGGATATATGAGGGCGGGTACCCATACAGGTGTGGGATATATGAGGGCGATCACCTGTACAGGAATGGGATATATGAGAGCGGGCACCCGTACAGGGTTGGGATATATGAGAGCGGGCTATTGTACAGGGGTGGGATACATGCAGGCAAGCACCCGTACCGAGGTGGGATATATGAGAGCGGGCACCCTTACAGGTGTGGGATATACAAGGGCTGACGCCCGTACAGGTGAGGGATATATGAGGTCGGGCACCCGTACAGGGGTGGGATATATGATGGTGGGCACCCGTACAGGGGTGGGATATATTAGAGTGGGCCCCCGTACAGAAGTGGGATATATGAGGGCGGGCACCTGTACAGAGGTGGAATATATGAGAACGGGCACCCGTACAGGGATGGGATGTACGTTGGCGAGCACCCGTTCAAGGGTGGGATATATGAGGGCAGGCACTTGTACAGGGGTGGGATATATGAGGGCGGGCACCTGTACATTGGTGGGATATATGAGGGTGGGCACCCGTGATGCTTTGGGATATATGAGGACGGGCACCCGTACGGGGGTGGGATATATGATGGCGGGCACCCGTACAGAGGTGGGATATATAAGGGCGGGCACCTATACAGGTGTGGAATATTTCAGGGCAGGCACCCATACAGAGGTGGGATATATGAGGGTGAGCACCAGTACAAGGGGTGGGATATATGCGGGTGGGCACCAGTGGTGTGGGATATATAAGGGCGGGCACCCGTACAAGGGGGGGATATGATAGCGGGCACCCGTACAGGGGGTGGGATATATGAGGGCGGGCACCCGTTCAAGGGTGGGATATATGAGGGCGGGCACCCGTACAAGAGTGGGATATATGAGGCCGGCCAACCGTACAAGGGAGGATATATGAGGGCGGGCACCCGTACAGGGGGTTGGATATATGAGAGCGGGCACCCGTACAGGGGGTTGGATATATGAGGGCGGGCACCAGAACAAGGCGTGGGATATATGCAGGCGGGCATCAGAACAAGGGGTGGGATGAATGAGGGCAGGCACCCGTACAGAGGTAGGGATATATGGGATATATGAAGGCGGGCGCCCGTTTAGGTGTGGGATATATGAGGGAAGGCACCTGTACAGGGGTGGGATATATGAGGGTGGGCACCCGTACAGGGGTGGTATATATGAGGGCGGGCACCCATACAGGGGTGGGATATATGAGGGCTGGCACCCGTACATGAAGGGATATATGCGGGTTGCAACACGGACAGGGTGTGGGATATATGAGGGCGGGCACCAGTACAAGGGGTGGGTTATATGCGGGCAGGCACCAGTACAAGGGGCGGGATATTTGAGGGCGGGCACCCGTACAGGGGTGGGATACATATAGGGGGTGGGATATATGAGGGTGGTCACCCATCCAGAGGTGGGATATATGAGGGTGGGCACCCGCACAGGGGTTGGATACATGAGAGCGGGCACCCGAACAGGGGTTGGATATATGCGGGCGGGCACCCGTAAAGGGGTGGGATATAAGAGAGTGGGCACCCGTACAGGGGTGGGATACATGCGGGCGGGCACCCGTGTAAAGGAGGAGTATACGCCGGTGGGCACCCGTACAGGGGTTGGATATATGAGGGCCGGCACCCGTACAGGGGTGGGATACATGCTGGCGGGCACCCGTACAGGGGTGGGATACATAAGGGCGGGCAGTCGTACAGGGATGGGATATATGCAGGCGGGCACCCGTACAAGGGTAGGATACATGCAGGTGGGCACCCGTACAGGTGTGGGATATATGAGGGCGGGCACACGTTCAGCGGTGGGATATATGAGGGTGGTCACCCATACTGGGCTGGGATATATGAGAGCGGGCAACCGTACTGGGGTGAGATATATGCGGGCGAGCACCCGTACAGGGGTGGGATATATGAGGGCGGGCACCCTTACTAGGGTGGGATATATGAGGGCGGGCACCCGCACAGGGGTCGGATATATGAGGGCGGGCACCCGTACAGGGGTGGGATATATGAGGGCGGGCACCCGTACTGGGGTGGGATATATGAGGGCGGGCACCCGTACTGGGGTGGGATATATGAGGGTGGGCACCCGTGATGTTTTGGGATATATGAGGACGGGCACCCGTACGGGGGTGGGATATATGATGGCGGGCACCCGTACAGAGGTGGGATATATAAGGGCGGGCACCTATACAGGTGTGGAATATTTCAGGGCAGGCACCCATACAGAGGTGGGATATATGAGGGTGAGCACCAGTACAAGGGGTGGGATATATGCGGGTGGGCACCAGTGGTGTGGGATATATAAGGGCGGGCACCCGTACAAGGGGGGGATATGATAGCGGGCACCCGTACAGGGGGTGGGATATATGAGGGCGGGCACCCGTTCAAGGGTGGGATATATGAGGGCGGGCACCCGTACAAGAGTGGGATATATGAGGCCGGCCAACCGTACAAGGGAGGATATATGAGGGCGGGCACCCGTACAGGGGGTTGGATATATGAGAGCGGGCACCCGTACAGGGGGTTGGATATATGAGGGCGGGCACCAGAACAAGGCGTGGGATATATGCAGGCGGGCATCAGAACAAGGGGTGGGATGAATGAGGGCAGGCACCCGTACAGAGGTAGGGATATATGGGATATATGAAGGCGGGCGCCCGTTTAGGTGTGGGATATATGAGGGAAGGCACCTGTACAGGGGTGGGATATATGAGGGTGGGCACCCGTACAGGGGTGGTATATATGAGGGCGGGCACCCATACAGGGGTGGGATATATGAGGGCTGGCACCCGTACATGAAGGGATATATGCGGGTTGCAACACGGACAGGGTGTGGGATATATGAGGGCGGGCACCAGTACAAGGGGTGGGTTATATGCGGGCAGGCACCAGTACAAGGGGCGGGATATTTGAGGGCGGGCACCCGTACAGGGGTGGGATACATATAGGGGGTGGGATATATGAGGGTGGTCACCCATCCAGAGGTGGGATATATGAGGGTGGGCACCCGCACAGGGGTTGGATACATGAGAGCGGGCACCCGAACAGGGGTTGGATATATGCGGGCGGGCACCCGTAAAGGGGTGGGATATAAGAGAGTGGGCACCCGTACAGGGGTGGGATACATGCGGGCGGGCACCCGTGTAGAGGAGGAGTATACGCCGGTGGGCACCCGTACAGGGGTTGGATATATGAGGGCCGGCACCCGTACAGGGGTGGGATACATGCTGGCGGGCACCCGTACAGGGGTGGGATACATAAGGGCGGGCAGTCGTACAGGGATGGGATATATGCAGGCGGGCACCCGTACAAGGGTAGGATACATGCAGGTGGGCACCCGTACAGGTGTGGGATATATGAGGGCGGGCACACGTTCAGCGGTGGGATATATGAGGGTGGTCACCCATACTGGGCTGGGATATATGAGAGCGGGCAACCGTACTGGGGTGAGATATATGCGGGCGAGCACCCGTACAGGGGTGGGATATATGAGGGCGGGCACCCTTACTAGGGTGGGATATATGAGGGCGGGCACCCGCACAGGGGTGGGATATATGAGGGCGGGCACCCGTACAGGGGTGGGATATATGAGGGCGGGCACCCGTACTGGGGTGGGATATATGAGGGCGGGCACCCGTACTGGGGTGGGATATATGAGGGCGGGCACCCGTACAGGGGTGGGATATATGAGGGCGGGCACCCGTTCACGGTTGGGATATATGAGGGCGGGCACCCTTACAAGGGTGGGATATATGCGGGCGGGCACCCGTACTGGGCTGGGATATATGAGAGCGGGCAACCGTACTGGGGTGGGATATATGCGGGTGGGAACCAGTACAGGGGTGGGATATATTAGAGCGGGCACCCGTACTGGGGTGGGATATATGAGGGCGGGCACCCGTACAGGGGTGGGATATATGAGGGCGGGCACCCGTACTGGGGTGGGATATATGAGGGCAAGCACCCGTACAGGGGTGGGATATATGAGGGCGGGCACCCGTTCAGGGATGGGATATATGCGGGCGAGCACCCATACAGGGTTGGATTATATGAGGGCGGGCACCCTTACTGGGGTGGGATATATGAGGGCGGGCACCCGTACAGGGGTGGGATATATGAGGGCGGGCACCCGTACTGGGGTGGGATATATGAGGGCGAGCACCCGTACAGGGGTGGGATATATGAGGGCGGGCACCCGTTCAGGGATGGGATATATGCGGGCGAGCACCCATACAGGGTTGGATTATATGAGGGCGGGCACCCTTGCTGGGGTGGGATATATGAGGGCGGGTACCCATACAGGTGTGGGATATATGAGGGCGATCACCTGTACAGGAATGGGATATATGAGAGCGGGCACCCGTACAGGGTTGGGATATATGAGAGCGGGCTATTGTACAGGGGTGGGATACATGCAGGCAAGCACCCGTACCGAGGTGGGATATATGAGAGCGGGCACCCTTACAGGTGTGGGATATACAAGGGCTGACGCCCGTACAGGTGAGGGATATATGAGGTCGGGCACCCGTACAGGGGTGGGATATATGAGGGCTGGAACCCGTACAGGGGTGGGATATTTGCAGGCGGGCACCCGTACAGGGGTGGGATATATTAGAGTGGGCCCCCGTACAGAAGTGGGATATATGAGGGCGGGCACCTGTACAGAGGTGGAATATATGAGAACGGGCACCCGTACAGGGATGGGATGTACGTTGGCGAGCACCCGTTCAAGGGTGGGATATATGAGGGCAGGCACTTGTACAGGGGTAGGATATATGAGGGCGGGCACCTGTACAGGGGTGGGATATATGAGGGTGGGCACCCGTGATGTTTTGGGATATATGAGGACGGGCACCCGTACGGGGGTGGGATATATGATGGCGGGCACCCGTACAGAGGTGGGATATATAAGGGCGGGCACCTATACAGGTGTGGAATATTTCAGGGCAGGCACCCATACAGAGGTGGGATATATGAGGGTGAGCACCAGTACAAGGGGTGGGATATATGCGGGTGGGCACCAGTGGTGTGGGATATATAAGGGCGGGCACCCGTACAAGGGGGGGATATGATAGCGGGCACCCGTACAGGGGGTGGGATATATGAGGGCGGGCACCCGTTCAAGGGTGGGATATATGAGGGCGGGCACCCGTACAAGAGTGGGATATATGAGGCCTGCCAACCGTACAAGGGAGGATATATGAGGGCGGGCACCCGTACAGGGGGTTGGATATATGAGAGCGGGCACCCGTACAGGGGGTTGGATATATGAGGGCGGGCACCAGAACAAGGCGTGGGATATATGCAGGCGGGCATCAGAACAAGGGGTGGGATAAATGAGGGCAGGCACCCGTACAGAGGTAGGGATATATGGGATATATGAAGGCGGGCGCCCGTTTAGGTGTGGGATATATGAGGGAAGGCACCTGTACAGGGGTGGGATATATGAGGGTGGGCACCCGTACAGGGGTGGTATATATGAGGGCGGGCACCCATACAGGGGTGGGATATATGAGGGCTGGCACCCGTACATGAAGGGATATATGCGGGTTGCAACACGGACAGGGTGTGGGATATATGAGGGCGGGCACCAGTACAAGGGGTGGGTTATATGCGGGCAGGCACCAGTACAAGGGGCGGGATATTTGAGGGCGGGCACCCGTACAGGGGTGGGATACATATAGGGGGTGGGATATATGAGGGTGGTCACCCATCCAGAGGTGGGATATATGAGGGTGGGCACCCGCACAGGGGTTGGATACATGAGAGCGGGCACCCGAACAGGGGTTGGATATATGCGGGCGGGCACCCGTAAAGGGGTGGGATATAAGAGAGTGGGCACCCGTACAGGGGTGGGATACATGCGGGCGGGCACCCGTGTAGAGGAGGAGTATACGCCGATGGGCACCCGTATAGGGGTTGGATATATGAGGGCCGGCACCCGTACAGGGGTGGGATACATGCTGGCGGGCACCCGTACAGGGGTGGGATACATAAGGGCGGGCAGTCGTACAGGGATGGGATATATGCAGGCGGGCACCCGTACAAGGGTAGGATACATGCAGGTGGGCACCCGTACAGGTGTGGGATATATGAGGGCGGGCACACGTTCAGCGGTGGGATATATGAGGGTGGTCACCCATACTGGGCTGGGATATATGAGAGCGGGCAACCGTACTGGGGTGAGATATATGCGGGCGAGCACCCGTACAGGGGTGGGATATATGAGGGCGGGCACCCTTACTAGGGTGGGATATATGAGGGCGGGCACCCGCACAGGGGTGGGATATATGAGGGCGGGCACCCGTACAGGGGTGGGATATATGAGGGCGGGCACCCGTACTGGGGTGGGATATATGAGGGCGGGCACCCGTACTGGGGTGGGATATATGAGGGCGGGCACCCGTACAGGGGTGGGATATATGAGGGCGGGCACCCGTTCACGGTTGGGATATATGAGGGCGGGCACCCTTACAAGGGTGGGATATATGCGGGCGGGCACCCGTACTGGGCTGGGATATATGAGAGCGGGCAACCGTACTGGGGTGGGATATATGCGGGTGGGAACCAGTACAGGGGTGGGATATATTAGAGCGGGCACCCGTACTGGGGTGGGATATATGAGGGCGGGCACCCGTACAGGGGTGGGATATATGAGGGCGGGCACCCGTACTGGGGTGGGATATATGAGGGCGAGCACCCGTACAGGGGTGGGATATATGCGGGCGAGCACCCATACAGGGTTGGATTATATGAGGGCGGGCACCCTTACTGGGGTGGGATATATGAGGGCGGGTACCCATACAGATGTGGGATATATGAGGGCAATCACGCGTACAGGGGTGGGATATATGAGAGCGGGCACCCGTACAGGGGTGGGATACATGCAGGCAAGCACCCGCACCGAGGTGGGATATATGAGAGCGGGCACCCTTACAGGTGTAGGATATACAAGGGCTGGCGCCCGTACAGGTGAGGGATATATGAGGTCGGGCACCCGTACAGGGGTGGGATATATGATGGTGGGCACCCGTACAGGGGTGGGATATATGAGGGCTGGAACCCGTACAGGGGTGGGATATTTGCAGGCGGGCACCCGTACAGGGGTGGGATATATTAGAGCGGGCACCCGTACAGGAGTGGGATATATGAGGGCGGGCACCTGTACAGAGGTGGAATATATGAGAACGGGCACCCGTACAGGGATGGGATGTATGTTGGCGAGCACCCGTTCAATTGTGGGATATATGAGGGCAGGCACTTGTACAGGGGTGGGATATATTAGGGCAGGCACCCTTACAGGTGTGGGATATATGAGGGCGGGCACCTGTACAGGGGTGGGATATATGAGGGTGGGCACCCGTGCTGTTGTGGGATATATGAGGACGGGCACCCGTACGGGGGTGGGATATATGATGGCGGGCACCCGTACAGAGGTGGGATATATGAGGGCGGGCACCTATACAGGTGTGGGATATTTCAGGGCAGGCACCCATACAGAGGTGGGATATATGAGGGCGAGCACCAGTACAAGGGGTGGGATATATGCGGGTGGGCACCAGTGGTGTGGGATATATAAGGGCGGGCACCCGTACAAGGGGGGGATATGATAGCGGGCACCCGTACAGGGGGTGGGATATATGAGGGCGAGCACCCGTTCAAGGGTGGGATATATGAGGGCGGGCACCCGTACAAGGGTGGGATATATGAGGCCGGCCAACCGTGCAAGGGAGGATATATGAGGGCGGGCACCCGTACAGGGGGTTGGATATATGAGAGCGGGCACCCGTACAGGGGGTTGGATATATGAGGGCGGGCACCAGAACAAGGCGTGGGATATATGCAGGCGGGCATCAGAACAAGGGGTGGGATGAATGAGGGCGGGCACCCGTACAGAGGTAGGGATATATGGGATATATGAAGGCGGGCGCCCGTTTAGGTGTGGGATATATGAGGGCAGGCACCTGTACAGGGGTGGGATATATGAGGGTGGGCACCCGTACAGGGGTGGTATATATGAGGGCGGGCACCAATACAGGGGTGGGATATATGAGGGCTGGCACCCGTACAGAAAGGCATATATGCGGGTTGCAACCCGGACAGGGTGTGGGATATATGAGGGCGTGCACCAGTACAAAGGGTGGGTTATATGCGGGCAGGCACCAGTACAAGGGGCGGGATATATGAGGGCGGGCACCCGTACAGGGGTAGGATACATATAGGGGGAGGGATATATGAGGGTGGTCACCCATCCAGAGGTGGGATATATGAGGGTGGGCACTCGCACAGGGGTTGGATACATGAGAGCGGGCACCCGAACAGGGGTTGGATATATGCGGGCGGGCACCCGTAAAGGGGTGGGATATAAGAGAGTGGGCACCCGTACAGGGGTGGGATACATGCGGGCGGGCACGTGTGTAGAGGAGGAGTATACGCCGGTGGGCACCCGTACAGGGGTTGGATATATGAGGGCCGGCACCCGTACAGGGGTGGGATACATGCAGGTGGGCACCCGTACAGGTGTGGGATATATGAGGGCGGGCACACGTTCAGCGGTGGGATATATGAGGGTGGTCACCAATACTGGGCTGGGATATATGAGAGCGGGCAACCGTACTGGGGTGGGATATATGCGGGCGAGCACCCGTACAGGGGTGGGATATATGAGGGCGGGCACCCTTACTAGGGTGGGATATATGAGGGCGGGCACCCGCACAGGGGTTTGATATATACGGGCAGGCACCCGTACTGGGGTGGGATATATGAAGGCGGGCACCCGTACAGGAGTGGGATATATGAGGGCGGGCACCCGTTCACGGTTGGGATATATGAGGGCGGGCACCCTTACAAGGGTGGGATATATGCGGGCGGGCACCCGTTTTGGGCTGGGATATATGAGAGCGGGCAACAGTACTGTGGTGGGATATATGCGGGCGGGCACCCGTAAAGGGGTGGGATACATGCGGGCGGGCACCCGTACAGAGGAGGAGTATATGCCGGTGGGCACCCGTACAGGGGTTGGAAATATGAGGGCCGGCACCCGTACAGGGGTGGGATACATGCTGGCGGGCACCCGTACAGGTGTGGGATATATGAGGGCGGGCACACGTTCAGCGGTGGGATATATGAGGGTGGTCACCCGTACTGGGCTGGGATATATGAGAGCGGGCAACAGTACTGGTTTGGGATATATGCGGGCGGGCACCCGTACAGGGGTGGGATATATGAGGGCGGGCACCCTTACTGGGGTGGGATATATGAGGGCGGGCACCCGCACAGGGGTGGGATATATGCGGGCGGGCACCCGTACTGGGGTGGGATATATGAGGGCGGGCACCTGTACAGGGCTGGAATATATGAGGGCGGGCACCCGTTCATGGATGGGATATATGAGGGCGGGCACCCTTACAAGGATGGGATATATGCGGGCGGGCACCCGTACTGGGCTGGGATATATGAGAGCGGGCAACAGTACTGTGGTGGGATATATGCGGGCGGGCACCCGTACAGGGGTGGGATATATGAGGGCAAGCACCCGTACTAGGGTGGGAAATATGAGGGCGGGCACCCGTACAGAGGGTTGGATATATGAGGGCGGGCACCCGTACAGGGGGTTGGATATATGAGGGCGGGCACCAGAACAAGGGGTGGGATATATGCGGGTGGCAATCAGAACAAGGGGTGGGATGAATGATGGCGGGTACCCGTACAGAGGTAGGGATATATGGGATATATGAAGGCGGGCGCCCGTTTAGGTGTGGGATATATGAGGGCAGGCACCTGTACAGGGGTGGGATATATGAGGGTGGGCACCCGTACAGGGGTGGTATATATGAGGGCGGGCACCCATACAGGGGTGGGATATATGAAGGATGGCACCCGTACAGGAAGTGATATATGCAGGCTGCAACCCGGACAGGGTGTGGGATATATGAGGGCGGGCACCAGTACAAGGGGTGGGTTATATGCGGGCAGGCACCAGTACAAGGGGCGGGATATATGACGGCGGGCACCCGTACAGGGGTGGGATACATATAGGGGGTGGGATATATGAGGGTGGTCACCCATCCAGAGGTGGGATATATGAGAGTGGGCACACGCACAGGGGTGTGATACATGAGAGCGGGCAACCGAACAGGGGTTGGATATATGCGGGCGGGCACCCGTAAAGGGGTGGGATATAAAAGAGTGGGCACCCGTACAGGGGTGGGATACATGCGGGCGGGCACCCGTACAGAGGAGGAGTATATGCCGGTGGGCACCCGTACAGGGGTTGGATATATGAGGGCCGGCACCCGTACAGGGGTGGGATACATGCTGGCGGGCACCCGTACAGGTGTGGGATATATGAGGGCGGGCACACGTTCAGCGGTGGGATATATGAGGGTGGTCACCCGTACTGGGCTGGGATATATGAGAGCGGGCAACAATACTGGTTTGGGATATATGCGGGCGGGCACCCGTACAGGGGTGGGATATATGAGGGCGCGCACCCTTACTGGGGTGGGATATATGAGGGCGGGCACCCGCACAGGGGTCGGATATATGCGGGCGGGCACCCGTACTGGGGTGGGATATATGAGGGCGGGCACCTGTACAGGGGTGGGATATATGAGGGCGGGCACCCGTTCATGGATGGGATATAAGAGGGCGGGCACCCTTACAAGGATGGGATATATGCGGGCGGGCACCCGTACTGGGCTGGGATATATGAGAGCGGGCAACAGTACTGTGGTGGGATATATGCGGGCGGTCACCCGTACAGGGGTGGGATATATGAGGGCGGGCACCCGTACTAAGGTGGGAAATATGAGGGCAGGCACCCGTACAGAGGGTTGGATATATGAGAGCGGGCACCAGAACAAGGGGTGGGACAATTGAGAGCGGGCACCCGTACAGAGGTTGGGATATATGATGGTGGGCACCCAAACAGGGGTGGTAAATATGAGGGCGGGCACCCGTACAGGGGTCGGATGTATGAGGGCTGGCACCCGCACAGAAGTGGGATACATGCAGGCGGGCACCCATACAGGGGTGGTATATATGAGGGCGGGCACCCGTAAAAGGGGTGGGATATATGATAGTGGGCACCCGTACAGGGGTGAGATATATGAGGACTGGCACCCGTACAGGGGTGGGATACATGCAGGCGGGACACTGTATGAGGGTGGGATATATGAGGGCGGGAACCTGTTCAAGGGTGGGATATATGAGGGCGGGCCCCGTACAAGGGTGGGATATATGAGAGCGGGCACCCATACAGGGGATTGGATATATGAGGACGGGCACCAGAACAAGGGGTGGGATATATGCGGGCGGGCATCAGAACAAGGGGTGGGATGAATGAGGGCGGGCACCCGTACAGAGGTTAGGATATATGGGATATATGAGGGCGGGAGCCCGTTTAGGTGTGGGATATATGAGGGCAGGCACCTGTACAGGGGTGGGATATATGTGGGTGGGCACCCGTACAAGGGTGGGATACATGCAGGTAGGCACCCGTACAGGGGTGGGATATATTAGGGCGGGCACCCGTATAGGAAGGGTTATATGCGGGCAGCCACCAATACAAAGGCTGGGATATATGCGGGTGCTCACCAGTAAAAGGGGTGAGATATATGAGGGCGTTCACCTGTACAGAGATGGGATATATGAGGGCGGGCACCTGTACAAGTGTGGAATATATAAGGGCGGGCGCCTGTACAGGTGAGGGATATATGAGGTCGGGCACCCTTACAGGAAGGGATATATGCGAGCGGGCACCCGTACAGGGGTAGGATGTTTGTTTACGGGCACCCGTACAGGGGTGGGATGTATGTTGGCGGGCACCCATTCAGGGCTGGGATATATGAAGGCGAGCACCCGTACAGGGGTGGGATATATGCGGGCAGGCACCCATAGAGGAGTGGGATATATGAGGGCGGGCGTCAGTAAAGGGGTGGAATACATGCAGGCGGGCACCCTTACAGGGGTGGTATGTATGAGGGCGGGCACCCATTCAGGCGGTGGGATATATAATGGCGGGCACCCATAAGGGGGGTAGGATATATGAGGGCAGGCAACTGTACAGGGGTGGGATATATGAGGTCCTGCACCCTTTAGGGGTGGGATATATGAGGGTGGGCACCCAAACAGGGGTGGGATACATGCAGGCGGGCACCCGTACTGGGGTGGTATATATGAGGGCGGGCACTCGTACAGGGGTGGTATATATGAGGGCGGGCACCCGTACTGGGGTGGTATATATGAGGTCGGGCACCCATACAGGGGTGGGATATATGAGGGCTGGCACCCGTACAGGAAGGGATATAAGCGGGCTGGAACCCGGACAGGGTGTGGGATATATGAGGGCGGGCACCAGTACAAGGGATGGGTTATATGCGGGCGGGCACCAGTACAAGGGGTGAGGAATATGAGGGCGGGGACCTGTACAAGGGTGGGATACATATATGGGGTGGGATATATGAGGGTGGTCTCCCATCTAGAGGTGGGATATATGAGGGTGGGCACCCGCACAGGGGTTGGATATATGAGAGCGGGCACCCGAACAGCTGTGGGATATATGCGGGCGGGCACCCGTACAGGGGATGGATATATGAGAGTGGGCACCCGTACAGGGGTGGGATACATGCGGGCGGGCACCTGTACAGAGGAGGAATATATGCAGGCGGGCACCCGTACAGGGGTGGGATATATGAGGGCCGGCACCCGTACAGGAATGGGATACATAAGGGCGGGCACTCATACAGGGGTGGGATATATGCAGGTGGGCACCGGGACAGAGATGGGATATATGAGGGTGGGCACCCGTACTGGGGTGGGATATATGAGGGCGGGCACCCGTACAGGGGTGGGATATATGAGGGAGGGCACCCGTTCATGGTTGGGATATATGAGGGCGGGCACCTTTACAAGGGTGGGATATATGAGGGCGGGTACCCATACAGGTGTGGGATATATGAGAGCGGGCATCCGTACAGGGTTGGGATATATGAGGGCGGGCATCCGTACAGGGGCGGGATACATGCAGGCAGGCATCCGTACCGAGGTGGGATATATGAGAGCGGGCACCCGTACAGGTGTGGGATATAAATGGGCGGGCGCCCGTACAGGGGTGGGATATATGATGGTGGGCACCCGTACAGGGGTGGGATATATGAGGGCTGGAACCCGTACAGGGGTGGGATATATGAGAGCGGGCAACCGTACTGGGGTGGGATATATGCGGGCGGGCACCCGTACAGGGGTCGGATATATGAGGGCGGGCACCCGCACAGGGATGGGATATATTAGAGCGGGCAAGCGTACAGGGCTGGGATATATGAGAGCGGGCACCCGTACAGGAGTGGGATATATGAGGTCAGGCACCCTTACAGGTGTGGGATATATGAGAGCGGTCACCAGTACAAGAGGTGGGATATATGAGGGCGGGCACCTGCACAGGGGTGGGATATATGAGGGCGGTCACCCTTAAAGGTGTGGGATATATGAGAGCAGGCACCAGTACAAGGGGTGGAATATATGAGGGCGGGCACCCGTACAGGGGTGGGAGATATTATAGCGGGCACCCATACAGAGGTGGGATATATGAGGGCAGGCACCCATACAGGTGTGGGATATTTGAGGGCAGGCACCTGTACAGGGGTTGGATATATGAGCACTGGCACCCGTACAGGTGTGGGATACATGCAGGCAGGCACTCGTAGGTGGGTGGGATATATAAGGGCGAGCATCCGTACATGAGTGGGATATATGAGAGAGGGCACTTCTACAGGTGTGGGATATATGAGGACGGGCACCAGTACAAGTTGCGGATATGATAGCGGGCACCCGTACAGGGGGTGGGATATATGAGGGCGGGCACCCGTACAAGGGTGGGATATATGAGGGCGGGCACCCGAACAAGGGAGGATATATGAGGGCGGGCACCAGCACAAGAGGTGGGATATATGCGGGCGGGCATCAGAACAAGAGGTGGGATGAATGAGGGCGGGCACCCATCCAAAGGTTGGGATATATTTTATATATGAGGGTGGGCGCCCGTTTAGGTGTGGGATATATGAGGGCGGGCACCCGTACAGGGGTGGGATATATGAGGGCGGAAACCCGTACAGGGGTGGGATATATGAGAGCGGGCACCCGTACACGGGTGGGATACATGACGGCATGCACCCGTACAGAGGTGGGATATATGAGAGCGGGCACCCGTACAGGGGTGGGATATATAAGGGCGGGCGCCCGTACAGGTGAGGGATATATGAGGTCGGGCACCCGTACAAGGGTAGGATGTTTGTTGGCGGGCACCCGTACAGGGGTGGGATGTATGTTGGCAGGCACCCATTCAGGGCTGGGATATATGAGGGCGGGCACCCATACAAGGGTGGAATATACGAGGGCAGGCACCCGTAGAGGAATGGGATATATGAGGGCGGGCGCCAGTACAAGAGGTGTGATACATATACGGGCGGGCACCAGTACATGGGGTGGTATATATGAGGGCGGGCACCCATACAGGGGTGGGATATATGAGGGTTGGAACCCGGACAGGGTGTGGGATATATGAGGGCGGGCACCAGTACATTGGATGGGTTATATGTGGGCGGGCACTAGTACAAGGGGTGGGATATATGAGGCCAGGCACCCGTACAGGGGTAGGATACATATAGGGGGTGGGATATATGAGGGTCGTCACCCATCCAGAGGTGGGATATATGAGGGTTGGCACCCGCACAGGGGTTGGATATATGAGAGCTGGCACCCGAACAGGGGTGGGATATATGCGGGCGAGCACCCGTTCAGGGGTGGGATATATGAGAGTGGGCACCCGTACAGGGGTGGGATACATGCGGGCGGGCACCCGTACAGAGGAGGAATATATGCGGGCTGGAACCCGGACAGGGTGTGGGATATATGAGGGCGGGCATCAGTACAATGGATGGGTTATATGTGGGCAGGCACCAGTACAAGGGGTGGGATATATGAGGGCCGGCACCCGTACAGGGGTGGGATATATGAGGGCGGGCACCTGTACTGGGGTGGGATATATGAGGGCGAGCACCCGTACATGGGTGGGATATATGAGGGCGGGCACACGTACAGGGGTGGGATATATGAGGGCGGTCACCCGTACTGGGGTGGGATATATGCGGGCGGGCACCCGTACTGGGGTGGGATATATGTGGGCGAGCACCCGTACAGAGGAGGAATATATGCAGGCGGGCACCCGTACAAGGGTGGGATATATGAGGGCCGGCACCCGTACAGGGGTGGGGTACATAAGGGCGGGCACCCGTTCAGGGATGGGATATATGCGGGCGGGCACCCGTACAGGGGTGGGTTATATGAGGGCAGGCACCCGTAGAGGAATGGGATATATGAGGGCGGGCGCCAGTACAAAAGGTGAGATACATATACGGGCGGGCACAGTACATGGGGTGGGATATATTAGGGCAGGCACCCATACAGGCGGTGGGATATATAATGGCGGGCACCCATACAGGGGGTAGGATATAAGAGGGCAGACACCTGTACAGGTGTGGGATATATGAGGTTCGGCACCCGTACAGGGGTGGGATATATGAGGGTGGGCACCCAAACAGGGGTGGGATATATGAGGGTGGGCACCTGTACAGGGGTGGGATACATGCAGGCGGGCACCCGTACAGGGGTGGTATATATGAGGGCGGGCACCCGTACAGGGGTGGTATATATGAGGGCGGGCACCCATACAGGGTTGGAATATATGAGGGCTGGAACCCGGAAAGGGTGTGGGATATATGAGGGCGGGCACCAGTACAATGGATGGGTTATATGTGGGCGGGCACCAGTACAAGGGGTAGGATATATGAGGCCAGGCACCCGTAAAGGGGTGGGATACATATACGGGGTGGGATATATGAGGGTGGTCACCCATCCAGAGGTGGGATATATGATGGTGGGCACCCGCACAGGGGTTGGATATATGAGAGCGGGCACCCGTTCAGGGGTGGGATATATGCGGGCCGGCACCCGTACAGGGGTGGGATACATGCTGGCGGACACCCGTACAAGGGTGGGATACATGTAGGCAGGCACCCGAACAGGGGTGGGATATTTGAAGGCGGGCACCCGAACAAGGGTGGGATACATGCAGGTAGGCACCCGTACAGGGGTGGGATATATGAGGGCGGGCACACGTACAGGGGTGGGATATATAAGGGCGGTCACCCGTACTGGGCTGGGATATATGAGAGCGCGCACCCGTACTGGGGTGGGATATATGAGGGCGAGCACCCGTACAGGGGTGGGATATATGTGGGCGGGCACCTGTACTGGGCTGAGATATATGAGAGCGGGCAACCGTGCTGGGGTGGGATATATGCGGGCGGGAACCCGTACAGGGGTGGGATATATGAGAGCGGGCACCCGTACTGGGGTGGGATATATGAGGGCGGGCACCAGTACAGGGGTGGAATTTATGCGGGCGGGCACCCGTTCAGGGGTGGGATATATGAGGGCAGGCATCCGTACAGGGGTGGGATACATATATGGGGTGGGATATATGAGGGTGGTCACACATCCAGAGGTGGGATATATGAGCGTGGGCACCCGCACAGGGGTTGGATATATGAGGGCCGGCACCCGTACAGGGGTGGGATACATAAGGGCGGGCACTTGTACAGGGGTGGGATATATGCAGGCGGGCAACCGTACAAGGGTGGGATACAAGCAGGTGGGCAACCGGACAGGGGTGGGATATATGAGGGCGGGCACACGTACAGGGGTGGGATATATGAGGGCGGACACTCGTACTGGGGTGGGATATATGAGGGCGGGAACCCGTACAGGGGTGGGATATATGAGATCGGGCACCCATTCAAGGTTGGGATATATGAGGGCGGGTACCCACACAGGTGTGGGATATATGAGGGCGGGCACTCGTACAGGGGTGGGATATATGCAGGCGGGCACCCGTACAAGGGTGGGATACAAGCAGGTGGGCAACCGGACAGGGGTGGGATATATGAGGGCGGGCACACGTACAGGGGTGGGATATATGAGGGCGGACACTCGTACTGGGGTGGGATATATGAGGGCGGGAACCCGTACAGGGGTGGGATATATGAGATCGGGCACCCATTCAAGGTTGGGATATATGAGGGCGGGTACCCACACAGGTGTGGGATATATGAGGGCGGGCACTCGTACAGGGGTGGGATATATGCAGGCGGGCACCCGTACAAGGGTGGGTTACAAGCAGGTGGGCAACCGGACAGGGGTGGGATATATGAGGGCGGGCACACGTACAGGGGTGGGATATATGAGGGCGGACACCCGTACTTGGGTGGGATATATGAGAGCGGGCATCCGTACAGGGGTGGGATATATGAGGGCTGGCACCCGTACAGGAAGGGATATATGCGGGCTGGAACCCGGACAGGGTGTGGGATATATGAGGGCGGGCACCAGTACAATGGATGGGTTATATGTGGGCGGGCACCAGTACAAGGGGTGGGATATATGAGGCCGGGCACCCGTACAGGGGTGGGATACATATACGGGGTGGGATATATGAGGGTGGTCACCCATCCAGAGGTGGGATATATGAGGGTGGGCACCCGCACAGGGGTTGGATATATGAGAGCGGGCACCCGAACAGGGGTGGGATATATGCAGGCGGGCACCTGTACAGTGGTGGGATATTTGAGAGCCGCCACCCGTATAGGGGTGGGATATATGAGGGCCGGCACCCGTACAGGGGTGGGATTTTTGCAGGCGGGCACCCGTACAACGGTGGGATACATGCTATCGGGCACCCGTACAGGGGTGGGATATATGAGGGCCGGCACCCGTACAGGGGTGGGATATTTGCAGGCGGGCACCCGTACAAGGGTGGGATACATGCAGCTGGGCACCCGTACAGGGGTGGGATATATGAGGGCGGGCACACGTACAGGGGTGGGATATATGAGGGCAGTCACCCGTACTGGGCTGGGATATAAGAGAGCGGGCAACCGTACTGGGGTGGGATATATGCGGGCGGGCACCCGTACAAGGGTGGGATATATGAGGTCGGGCACCCGTACTGGGGTGGGATATATGAGGGCGAGCTCCCGTACAGGGGTGGGATATATGTGGGCGGGCACCCGTACTGGGCTGGGATATATGAGAGCGGGCAACCGCACTTGGGTGGGATATATGCGGGTGGGAACCAATACAGGGGTGGGATATATGAGAGCGGGCACCCGTACTGGCGTGGGATATAAGAGGGCGGGCACCCGTACAGGGGTGGGATATATGCGGGCGGGCACCCGTACAGGGGTGGGATATATGCGGGCGGGCACCCGTTCTGGGGTGGGATATTTGAGGGCAGTCACCCGTACTGGGCTGGGATATAAGAGAGCGGGCAACCGTACTGGGGTGGGATATATGCGGGCGGGCACCCGTACAGGGGTGGGATATATGAGGTCGGGCACCCGTACTGGCGTGGGATATATGAGGGCGGGCACCCGTACAGGGGTGGGATATATGCGGGCGGGCACCCGTTCTGGGGTGGGATATATGAGGGCGAGGACCCGTACAGGGGTGGTATATATGAGGGCGGGCACCCGTTCAGGGATGGGATATATGCGGGAGAGCACCAATACAGTGTTGGGTTATATGAGGGCGGGCACCCATACAGGGGCGGGATATATGAGGGCGGGCACCCATACTGGGGTGGGATATATGAGGGCAGGTACTCATACAGGTGTGGGATATATGAGGGCGGGCACCCGTACAGGGGTGGGATATATGAGGGCGGGCACCCGTACTGGGGTGGGATATATGAGGGCGAGCTCCCGTACAGGGGTGGGATATATGTGGGCGGGCACCCGTACTGGGCTGGGATATATGAGAGCGGGCAACCGTACTGGGGTGGGATATATGCGGGTGGGAACCAGTACAGGGGTGGGATATATGAGAGCAGGCACCCGTACTGGGGTGGGATATATGAGGGCGGGCACCCGTACAGGGGTGGGATATATGAGGGCGGGCACCCGTACTGGGGTGGGATATATGATGGTGGGCACCCGTACAGGGGTGGGATATATGAGGGCTGGAACCCGTACAGGGGTGGGATATTTGCAGGCGGGCACCCTTACAGGGGTGGGATATATTAGAGCGGGCAGCCGTACAGGAGTGGGATATATGAGGGCGGGCACCTGTACAGAGGTGGAATATATGAGAACGGGCACCCGTACAGGGATGGGATGTACTTTGGCGAGCACCCGTTCAAGGGTGGGATATATGAGGGCAGGCACTTGTACAGGGGTGGGATATATGAGGGCAGGCACCCTTACAGGTGTGGGATATATGAGGGCGGGCACCTGTACAGGGGTGGGATATATGAGGGTGGGCACCCGTGCTGTTGTGGGATATATGAGGACGGGCACCCGTACGGGGGTGGGATATATGATGGCGGGCACCCGTACAGAGGTGGGATATATGAGGGCGGGCACCTATTCAGGTGTGGGATATTTCAGGGCAGGCACCCATACAGAGGTGGGATATATGAGGGCGAGCACCAGTACAAGGGGTGGGATATATGCGGGTGGGCACCAGTGGTGTGGGATATATAAGGGCGGGCACCCGTACAAGGGGGGGATATGATAGCGGGCACCCGTACAGGGGGTGGGATATATGAGGGCGGGCACCCGTTCAAGGGTGGGATATATGAGGGCGGGCACCCGTACAAGGGTGGGATATATGAGGCCGGCCAACCGTACAAGGGAGGATATATGAGGGCGGGCACCCGTACAGGGGGTTGGATATATGAGAGCGGGCACCCGTACAGGGGGTTGGATATATGAGGGCGGGCACCAGAACAAGGCGTGGGATATATGCAGGCGGGCATCAGAACAAGGGGTGGGATGAATGAGGGCGGGCACCCGTACAGAGGTTGGGATATATGGGATATATGAAGGCGGGCGCCCGTTTAGGTGTGGGATATATGAGGACAGGCACCTGTACAGGGGTGGGATATATGAGGGTGGGCACCCGTACAGGGGTGGTATATATGAGGGCGGGCACCCATACAGGGGTGGGATATATGAGGGCTGGCACCCGTACAGGAAGGGATATATGCGGGTTGCAACACGGACAGGGTGTGGGATATATGAGGGCGGGCACCAGTACAAGGGGTGGGTTATATGCGGGCAGGCACCAGTACAAGGGGCGGGATATTTGAGGGCGGGCACCCGTACAGGGGTGGGATACATATAGGGGTTGGGAAATATGAGGGTGGTCACCCATCCAGAGGTGGGATATATGAGGGTGGGCACCCGCAAAGGGGTTGGATACATGAGAGCGGGCACCCAAACAGGGGTTGGATATATGCGGGCGGGCACACGTAAAGGGGTGGGATATAAGAGAGTGGGCACCCGTACAGGGGTGGGATACATGCGGGCGGGCACCCGTGTAGAGGAGGAGTATACGCCGGTGGGCACCCGTACAGGGGTTGGATATATGAGGGCCGGCACCCGTACAGGGGTGGGATACATGCTGGCGGGCACCCGTACAGGAGTGGGATACATAAGGGCGGGCAGTCGTACAGGGATGGGATATATGCAGGCGGGCACCCGTACAAGGGTGGGATACATGCAGGTGGGCACCCGTACAGGTGTGGGATATATGAGGGCGGGCACACGTTCAGCGGTGGGATATATGAGGGTGGTCATCCATACTGGGCTGGGATATATGAGAGCGGGCAACCGTTCTGGGGTGGGATATATGCGGGCGAGCACCCGTACAGGGGTGGGATATATGAGGGCGGGCACCCTTACTAGGGTGGGATATATGAGGGCGGGCACCCGTACAGGGGTGGGATATATGAGGGCGGGCACCCGTTCACGGTTGGGATATATGAGGGCGGGCACCCTTACAAGGGTGGGATATATGCGGGCGGGCACCCGTACTGGGCTGGGATATATGAGAGCGGGCAACCGTACTGGGGTTGGGATATATGCGGGTGGGAACCAGTACAGGGGTGGGATATATGAGAGCGGGCACCCGGACTGGGGTGGGATATATGAGGGCGGGCACCCGTACAGGGGTTGGATATATGAGGTCGGGCACCCGGACTGGGGTGGGATATATGAGGGCGGGCACCCGTTCAGGGATGGGATATATGCGGGCGAGCACCCATACAGGGTTGGATTATATGAGGGCGGGCACCCTTACTGGGGTGGGATATATGAGGGCGGGTACCCATACAGGTGTGGGATATATAAGGGCGATCACCCGTACAGGGGTGGGATATATGAGAGCGGGCACCCTTACCAGTGTGGGATATACAAGGGCTGGCGCCCGTACAGGTGAGGGATATATGAGGTCGGGCACCCGTACAGGGGTGGGATATATGATGGTGGGAACCCGTACAGGGGTGGGATATATGAGGGCTGGAACCCGTACAGGGGTGGGATATTTGCAGGCGGGCACCCGTACAGGGGTGGGATATATTAGAGCGGGCACCCGTACAGGAGTGGGATATATGAGGGCGGGCACCTGTACAGAGGTGGAATATATGAGAACGGGCACCCGTACAGGGATGGGATGTATGTTGGCGAGCACCCGTTCAAGGGTGGGATATATGAGGGCAGGCACTTGTACAGGGGTGGGATATATGAGGGCAGGCACCCTTACAGGTGTGGGATATATGAGGGCGGGCACCTGTACAGGGGTGGGATATATGAGGGTGGGCACCCGTGCTGTTGTGGGATATATGAGGACGGGCACCCGTACGGGGGTGGGATATATGATAGCGGGCACCCGTACAGAGGTGGGATATATGAGGGCGGGCACCTATACAGGTGTGGGATATTTCAGGTCAGGCACCCATACAGAGGTGGGATATATGAGGGCGAGCACCAGTACAAGGGGTGGGATATATGCGGGTGGTCACCAGTGGTGTGGGATATATAAGGGCGGGCACCCGTACAAGGGGGGGATATGATAGCGGGCACCCGTACAGGGGGTGGGATATATGAGGGCGCGCACCCGTTCAAGGGTGGGATATATGAGGGCGGGCAGCCGTACAAGGGTGGGACATATATGAGGCCGGCCAACCGTACAAGGGAGGATATATGAGGGCGGGCACCCGTACAGGGGGTTGGATATATGAGAGCGGGCACCCGTACAGGGGGTTGGATATATGAGGGCGGGTACCAGAACAAGGCGTGGGATATATGCAGGCGGGCATCAGAACAAGGGGTGGGATGAATGAGGGCGGGCACCCGTACAGAGGAAGGGATATATGGGATATATGAAGGCGGGCGCCCGTTTAGGTGTGGGATATATGAGGGCAGGCACCTGTACAGGGGTGGGATATATCAGGGTGGGCACCCGTACAGGGGTGGTATATATGAGGTCGTGCACCCATACAGGGGTGGGATATATGAGGGCTGGCACCCGTACAGGAAGGGATATATGCGGGTTGCAACCCGGACAGGGTGTGGGATATATGAGGGCGGGCACCAGTACAAGGGGTGGGTTATATGCGGGCAGGCACCAGTACAAGGGGCGGGATATATGAGGGCGGGCACCCGTACAGGGGTAGGATACATATAGGGGGAGGGATATATGAGGGTGGTCACCCATCCAGAGGTGGGATATATGAGGGTGGGCACTCGCACAGGGGTTGGATACATGAGAGCGGGCACCCGAACAGGGGTTGGATATATGCGGGCGGGCACCCGTAAAGGGGTGGGATATAAGAGAGTGGGCACCCGTACAGGGGTGGGATACATGCGGGCGGGCACCCGTGTAGAGGAGGAGTATACGCCGGTGGGCACCCGTACAGGGGTTGGATATATGAGGGCCGGCACCCGTACAGGGGTGGGATGCATGCAGGTGGGCACCCGTACAGGTGTGGGATATATGAGGGCGGGCACACGTTCAGCGGTGGGATATATGAGGGTGGTCACCAATACTGGGCTGGGATATATGAGAGCGGGCAACTGTACTGGGGTGGGATATATGCGGGCGAGCACCCGTACAGGGGTGGGATATATGAGGGCGGGCACCCTTACTGGGGTGGGATATATGAGGGCGGGCACCCGCACAGGGGTCGGATATATGCGGGCGGGCACCCGTACTGGGGTGGGATATATGAGGGCGGGCACCTGTACAGGGGTGGGATATATGAGGGCGGGCACCTGTACAGGGGTGGGATATATGAGGGCGGGCACCCGTTCATGGATGGGATATATTAGGGCGGGCACCCTTACAAGGATGGGATATATGCGGGCGGGCACCCGTACTGGGCTGGGATATATGAGAGCGGGCAACAGTACTGTGGTGGGATATATGCGGGCGGTCACCCGTACAGGGGTGGGATATATGAGGGCGGGCACCCGTACTAAGGTGGGAAATATGAGGGCAGGCACCCGTACAGAGGGTTGGATATATGAGAGCGGGCACCAGAACAAGGGGTGGGACAATTGAGAGCGGGCACCCGTACAGAGGTTGGGATATATGATGGTGGGCACCCAAACAGGGGTGGTAAATATGAGGGCGGGCACCCGTACAGGGGTCGGATGTATGAGGGCTGGCACCCGCACAGAAGTGGGATACATGCAGGCGGGCACCCATACAGGGGTGGTATATATGAGGGCGGGCACCCGTAAAGGGGGTGGGATATATGATAGTGGGCACCCGTACAGGGGTGAGATATATGAGGACTGGCACCCGTACAGGGGTGGGATACATGCAGGCGGGACACTGTATGAGGGTGGGATATATGAGGGCGGGAACCTGTTCAAGGGTGGGATATATGAGGGCGGGCCCCGTACAAGGGTGGGATATATGAGAGCGGGCACCTATACAGGGGATTGGATATATGAGGACGGGCACCAGAACAAGGGGTGGGATATATGCGGGCGGGCATCAGAACAAGGGGTGGGATGAATGAGGGCGGGCACCCGTACAGAGGTTAGGATATATGGGATATATGAGGGCGGGAGCCGGTTTAGGTGTGGGATATATGAGTGCAGGCACCTGTACAGGGGTGGGATATATGTGGGTGGGCACCCGTACAAGGGTGGGATACATGCAGGTAGGCACCCGTACAGGGGTGGGATATATTAGGGCGGGCACCCGTATAGGAAGGGTTATATGCGGGCAGCCACCAATACAAAGGCTGGGATATATGCGGGTGCTCACCAGTAAAAGGGGTGAGATATATGAGGGCGTTCACCTGTACAGAGATGGGATATATGAGGGCGGGCACCTGTACAAGTGTGGAATATATAAGGGCGGGCGCCTGTACAGGTGAGGGATATATGAGGTCGGGCACCCTTACAGGAAGGGATATATGCGAGCGGGCACCCGTACAGGGGTAGGATGTTTGTTTACGGGCACCCGTACAGGGGTGGGATGTATGTTGGCGGGCACCCATTCAGGGCTGGGATATATGAAGGCGAGCACCCGTACAGGGGTGGGATATATGCGAGCGGGCACCCGTACAGGGGTAGGATGTTTGTTTACGGGCACCCGTACAGGGGTGGGATGTTTGTTTACGGGCACCCGTACAGGGGTGGGATATATGCGGGCAGGCACCCATTCAGGGCTGGGATATATGAAGGCGAGCACCCGTACAGGGGTGGGATATATGCGGGCAGGCACCCATAGAGGAGTGGGATATATGAGGGCGGGCGTCAGTAAAGGGGTGAAATACATGCAGGCGGGCACCCTTACAGGGGTGGTATGTATGAGGGCGGGCACCCATTCAGGCGGTGGGATATATAATGGCGGGCACCCATAAAGGGGGTAGGATATATGAGGGCAGGCAACTGTACAGGGGTGGGATATATGAGGTCCTGCACCCTTTAGGGGTGGGATATATGAGGGTGGGCACCCAAACAGGGGTGGGATACATGCAGGCGGGCACCCGTACTGGGGTGGTATATATGAGGGCGGGCACTCGTACAGGGGTGGTATATATGAGGGCGGGCACCCGTACTGGGGTGGTATATATGAGGTCGGGCACCCATACAGGGGTGGGATATATGAGGGCTGGCACCCGTACAGGAAGGGATATAAGCGGGCTGGAACCCGGACAGGGTGTGGGATATATGAGGGCGGGCACCAGTACAAGGGATGGGTTATATGCGGGCGGGCACCAGTACAAGGGGTGAGGAATATGAGGGCGGGGACCTGTACAAGGGTGGGATACATATATGGGGTGGGATATATGAGGGTGGTCTCCCATCTAGAGGTGGGATATATGAGGGTGGGCACCCGCACAGGGGTTGGATATATGAGAGCGGGCACCCGAACAGCGGTGGGATATATGCGGGCGGGCACCCGTACAGGGGATGGATATATGAGAGTGGGCACCCGTACAGGGGTGGGATACATGCGGGCGGGCACCTGTACAGAGGAGGAATATATGCAGGCGGGCACCCGTACAGGGGTGGGATATATGAGGGCCGGCACCCGTACAGGAATGGGATACATAAGGGCGGGCACTCATACAGGGGTGGGATATATGCAGGTGGGCACCGGGACAGAGATGGGATATATGAGGGCGGGCACCCGTACTGGGGTGGGATATATGAGGGCGGGCACCCGTACAGGGGTGGGATATATGAGGGAGGGCACCCGTTCATGGTTGGGATATATGAGGGCGGGCACCTTTACAAGGGTGGGATATATGCGGGCGGGCACCCGTACTGGGCTGGGATATATGAGAGCGGGCAACAATACTGGTTTGGGATATATGCGGGCGGGCACCCGTACAGGGGTGGGATATATGAGGGCGGGCACCCTTACTGGGGTGGGATATATGAGGGCGGGCACCCGCACAGGGGTCGGATATATGCGGGCGGGCACCCGTACTGGGGTGGGATATATGAGGGCGGGCACCTGTACAGGGGTGGGATATATGAGGGCGGGCACCTGTACAGGGGTGGGATATATGAGGGCGGGCACCCGTTCATGGATGGGATATATGAGGGCGGGCACCCTTACAAGGATGGGATATATGCGGGCGGGCACCCGTACTGGGCTGGGATATATGAGAGCGGGCAACAGTACTGTGGTGGGATATATGCGGTCGGTCACCCGTACAGGGGTGGGATATATGAGGGCGGGCACCCGTACTAAGGTGGGAAATATGAGGGCAGTCACCCGTACAGAGGGTTGGATATATGAGAGCGGGCACCAGAACAAGGGGTGGGACAATTGAGAGCGGGCACCCGTACAGAGGTTGGGATATATGATGGTGGGCACCCAAACAGGGGTGGTAAATATGAGGGCGGGCACCCGTACAGGGGTCGGATGTATGAGGGCTGGCACCCGCACAGAAGTGGGATACATGCAGGCGGGCACCCATACAGGGGTGGTATATATGAGGGCGGGCACCCGTAAAGGGGGTGGGATATATGATAGTGGGCACCCGTACAGGGGTGAGATATATGAGGACTGGCACCCGTACAGGGGTGGGATACATGCAGGCGGGACACTGTATGAGGGTGGGATATATGAGGGCGGGAACCTGTTCAAGGGTGGGATATATGAGGGCGGGCCCCGTACAAGGGTGGGATATATGAGAGCGGGCACCTATACAGGGGATTGGATATATGAGGACGGGCACCAAAACAAGGGGTGGGATATATGCGGGCGGGCATCAGAACAAGGGGTGGGATGAATGAGGGCGGGCACCCGTACAGAGGTTAGGATATATGGGATATATGAGGGCGGGAGCCGGTTTAGGTGTGGGATATATGAGGGCAGGCACCTGTACAGGGGTGGGATATATGTGGGTGGGCACCCGTACAAGGGTGGGATACATGCAGGTAGGCACCCGTACAGGGGTGGGATATATTAGGGCGGGCACCCGTATAGGAAGGGTTATATGCGGGCAGCCACCAATACAAAGGCTGGGATATATGCGGGTGCTCACCAGTAAAAGGGGTGAGATATATGAGGGCGTTCACCTGTACAGAGATGGGATATATGAGGGCGGGCACCTGTACAAGTGTGGAATATATAAGGGCGGGCGCCTGTACAGGTGAGGGATATATGAGGTCGGGCACCCTTACAGGAAGGGATATATGCGAGCGGGCACCCGTACAGGGGTAGGATGTTTGTTTACGGGCACCCGTACAGGGGTGGGATGTATGTTGGCGGGCACCCATTCAGGGCTGGGATATATGAAGGCGAGCACCCGTACAGGGGTGGGATATATGCGGGCAGGCACCCATAGAGGAGTGGGATATATGAGGGCGGGCGTCAGTAAAGGGGTGAAATACATGCAGGCGGGCACCCTTACAGGTGAGGGATATATGAGGTCGGGCACCCTTACAGGAAGGGATATATGCGAGCGGGCACCCGTACAGGGGTAGGATGTTTGTTTACGGGCACCCGTACAGGGGTGGGATGTTTGTTTACGGGCACCCGTACAGGGGTGGGATATATGCGGGCAGGCACCCATTCAGGGCTGGGATATATGAAGGCGAGCACCCGTACAGGGGTGGGATATATGCGGGCAGGCACCCATAGAGGAGTGGGATATATGAGGGCGGGCGTCAGTAAAGGGGTGAAATACATGCAGGCGGGCACCCTTACAGGGGTGGTATGTATGAGGGCGGGCACCCATTCAGGCGGTGGGATATATAATGGCGGGCACCCATAAAGGGGGTAGGATATATGAGGGCAGGCAACTGTACAGGGGTGGGATATATGAGGTCCTGCACCCTTTAGGGGTGGGATATATGAGGGTGGGCACCCAAACAGGGGTGGGATACATGCAGGCGGGCACCCGTACTGGGGTGGTATATATGAGGGCGGGCACTCGTTCAGGGGTGGTATATATGAGGGCGGGCACCCGTACTGGGGTGGTATATATGAGGTCAGGCACCCATACAGGGGTGGGATATATGAGGGCTGGCACCCGTACAGGAAGGGATATAAGCGGGCTGGAACCCGGACAGGGTGTGGGATATATGAGGGCGGGCACCAGTACAAGGGATGGGTTATATGCGGGCGGGCACCAGTACAAGGGGTGAGGAATATGAGGGCGGGGACCTGTACAAGGGTGGGATACATATATGGGGTGGGATATATGAGGGTGGTCTCCCATCTAGAGGTGGGATATATGAGGGTGGGCACCCGCACAGGGGTTGGATATATGAGAGCGGGCACCCGAACAGCGGTGGGATATATGCGGGCGGGCACCCGTACAGGGGATGGATATATGAGAGTGGGCACCCGTACAGGGGTGGGATACATGCGGGCGGGCACCTGTACAGAGGAGGAATATATGCAGGCGGGCACCCGTACAGGGGTGGGATATATGAGGGCCGGCACCCGTACAGGAATGGGATACATAAGGGCGGGCACTCATACAGGGGTGGGATATATGCAGGTGGGCACCGGGACAGAGATGGGATATATGAGGGCGGGCACCCGTACTGGGGTGGGATATATGAGGGCGGGCACCCGTACAGGGGTGGGATATATGAGGGAGGGCACCCGTTCATGGTTGGGATATATGAGGGCGGGCACCTTTACAAGGGTGGGATATATGAGGGCGGGTACCCATACAGGTGTGGGATATATGAGAGCGGGCATCCGTACAGGTTTGGGATATATGAGGGCGGGCATCCGAACAGGGGCGGGATACATGCAGGCAGGCATCCGTACCGAGGTGGGATATATGACAGCGGGCACCCGTACAGGTGTGGGATATATATGGGCGGGCGCCCGTACAGGGGTGGGATATATGATGGTGGGCACCCGTACAGGGGTGGGATATATGAGGGCTGGAACCCGTACAGGGGTGGGATATATGAGAGCGGGCAACCGTACTGGGGTGGGATATATGCGGGCGGGCACCCGTACAGGGGTCGGATATATGAGGGCGGGCACCCGCACAGGGATGGGATATATTAGAGCGGGCACGCGTACAGGGCTGGGATATATGAGAGCGGGCACCCGTACAGGAGTGGGATATATGAGGTCAGGCACCCTTACAGGTGTGGGATATATGAGAGCGGTCACCAGTACAAGAGGTGGGATATATGAGGGCGGGCACCTGCACAGGGGTGGGATATATGAGGGCGGTCACCCTTAAAGGTGTGGGATATATGAGAGCAGGCACCAGTACAAGGGGTGGAATATATGAGGGCGGGCACCCGTACAGGGGTGGGAGATATTATAGCGGGCACCCATACAGACGTGGGATATATGAGGGCAGGCACCCATACAGGTGTGGGATATTTGAGGGCAGGCACCTGTACAGGGGTTGGATATATGAGCACTGGCACCCGTACAGGTGTGGGATACATGCAGGCAGGCACTCGTAGGTGGGTGGGATATATAAGGGCGAGCATCCGTACATGAGTGGGATATATGAGAGAGGGCACTTCTACAGGTGTGGGATATATGAGGACGGGCACCAGTACAAGTTGCGGATATGATAGCGGGCACCCGTACAGGGGGTGGGATATATGAGGGCGGGCACCCGTACAAGGGTGGGATATATGAGGGCGGGCACCCGAACAAGGGAGGATATATGAGGGCGGGCACCAGCACAAGAGGTGGGATATATGCGGGCGGGCATCAGAACAAGAGGTGGGATGAATGAGGGCGGGCACCCATCCAAAGGTTGGGATATATTTTATATATGAGGGTGGGCGCCCGTTTAGGTGTGGGATATATGAGGGCGGGCACCCGTACAGGGGTGGGATATATGAGGGCGGAAACCCGTACAGGGGTGGGATATATGAGAGCGGGCACCCGTACACGGGTGGGATACATGACGGCATGCACCCGTACAGATATGGGATATATGAGAGCGGGCACCCGTACAGGGGTGGGATATATAAGGGCGGGCGCCCGTACAGGTGAGGGATATATGAGGTCGGGCACCCGTACAAGGGTAGGATGTTTGTTGGCGGGCACCCGTACAGGGGTGGGATGTATGTTGGCAGGCACCCAATCAGGGCTGGGATATATGAGGGCGGGCACCCATACAAGGGTGGAATATACGAGGGCAGGCACCCGTAGAGGAATGGGATATATGAGGGCGGGCGCCAGTACAAGAGGTGTGATACATATACGGGCGGGCACCAGTACATGGGGTGGTATATATGAGGGCGGGCACCCATACAGGGGTGGGATATATGAGGGTTGGAACCCGGACAGGGTGTGGGATATATGAGGGCGGGCACCAGTACATTGGATGGGTTATATGTGGGCGGGCACTAGTACAAGGGGTGGGATATATGAGGCCAGGCACCCGTACAGGGGTAGGATGCCCGCATATATCCCACCCGTATAGGGGGTGGGATATATGAGGGTCGTCACCCATCCAGAGGTGGGATATATGAGGGTTGGCACCCGCACAGGGGTTGGATATATGAGAGCTGGCACCCGAACAGGGGTGGGATATATGCGGGCGAGCACCCGTTCAGGGGTGGGATATATGAGAGTGGGCACCCGTACAGGGGTGGGATACATGCGGGCGGGCACCCGTACAGAGGAGGAATATATGCGGGCTGGAACCCGGACAGGGTGTGGGATATATAAGGGCGGGCATCAGTACAATGGATGGGTTATATGTGGGCGGGCACCAGTACAAGGGGTGGGATATATGAGGGCCGGCACCCGTACAGGGGTGGGATATATGAGGGCGGGCACCTGTACTGGGGTGGGATATATGAGGGCGAGCACCCGTACATGGGTGGGATATATGAGGGCGGGCACACGTACAGGGGAGGGATATATGAGGGCGGTCACCCGTACTGGGGTGGGATATATGAGGGCAAGCACCCGTACTGGGGTGGGATATATGTGGGCGAGCACCCGTACAGAGGAGGAATATATGCAGGCGGGCACCCGTACAAGGGTGGGATACATGCTGGCGGGCACCCGTACAGGGGTGGGATATATGAGGGCCGGCACCCGTACAGGGTTGGGATATATGAGGGCGGGCACACGTACAGGGGTGGGATATATGAGGGCGGTCACCCGTACTGGGGTGGGATATATGCTTGCGGGCACCCGTACAGGGGTTGGATATATGAGGGCTGGCACCCGTACAGGGGTGGGATACATAAGGGCGGGCACTCGTACAGGGGTGGGATATATGCAGGCGGGCACCCGTACAAGGGTGGGATACAAGCAGGTGGGCACTCGGACAGGGGTGGGATATATGAGGGCGGGCACACGTACAGGGGTGGGATATATGAGGGCGGGCACCCGTACTGGGGTGGGATGTATGAGGGCGGGCACCCGTACAGGAAGGGATATATGCGGGCTGTAACCCGGACAGGGTGTGGGATATATGAGGGCGGGCATCAGTACAATGGATGGGTTATATGTGGGCGGGCACCAGTACAAGGGGTGGGATATATGAGGCCGGGCACCAGTACAGGGGTGGGATACATATAGGGGTGGGATACAAGCAAGTGGGCACCCGGACAGGGGTGGGATATAGGAGGGCGGGCACACGTACAGGGGTGGGATATATGAGGGCAGGCACCCGTACAGGGGTGGGATATATGAGGGCCGGCACCCGTACAGGGGTGGGATATTTGCAGGCGGGCAACTGTACAGGGGTGGGATATATGAGAGCGGGCACAAGTACAGGGAAGGGATATATGAGGGCGGTCACCCGTACTGGGCTGGGATATATGAGAGCGGGCAGCCGTATTGGGTTGGGATATATGCGGGCGGGCACCCGTACAGGGGTGGTATATATGAGGGCGGGCACCCGTACTGGGGTGGGATATATGAGGGCGAGCACCCGTACAGGGGAGGGATATATGTGGGCGGGCACCCGTACTGGGCTGGGATATATGAGAGCGGGCAACCGTACTGGAGTGTGATATATGCGGGCGGGAACCAGTTCAGCGGTGGGATATATGAGAGCAGGCACCCGTACTGGAGTGGGATATATGAGGGCGGGCACCCGTACAGGGGTGGGATATATGCCGGCGGGCACCCGAACTGGGGTGGGATATATGAGGGCCAGCACCCGTACAATGGTGGGATATATAAGGGCGGGCACCCGTTCAGGGGCGGGATATATGAGGGCGGGCACCCGTATTGGGGTTGTATATATGAGTGCGGGTACCCATACAAGTGTGGGATATATGAGGGCGATCACCCGTACATGAATGGGATATATGAGAGCGGGCACCCGTACAGGGTTGGGATATATGTGGGCGGGCACCCGTACAGGGGGTTGGATATATGAGGGCTGGCACCAGAACTAGGGGTGGGATATAGAGGGCGGGCACCCGTACAGGGGTGAGATACATGCAGGCACGCACCCGTACCAAGGTGGGATATATGAGAGCGGGCACCCTTACAGGTGTGGGATATATAAGGGCTGGCGCCCGTACAGGTGAGGGATATATGAGGTCGGGCACCCGTACAGGGGTGGGATACATGCAGGCACGCACCCGTACCAAGGTGGGATATATGAGAGCGGGCACCCTTACAGGTGTGGGATATATAAGGGCTGGCGCCCGTACAGGTGAGGGATATATGAGGTCGGGCACCCGTACAGGGGTGGGATATATGATGGTGGGCACCCGTACAGGGGTGGGATATATGAGGGCTGGAACCCGTACAGTGGTGGGATATTTGCAGGCGGGCACCCGTACAGGGGTGGGATATATTAGAGCGGGCACCCGTGCAGCAGTGGTATATATGAGGGCGGGCACCTGTACAGAGGTGGAATATATGAGAACGGGCACCCGTACAGGGATGGGATGTATATTGGCAAGCACCCGTTCAAGGGTGGGATATATGAGGGCGGGCACTTGTGCAGGGGTGGGATATATAAGGGCAGGCATCCCCTACAGGTGTGGGATATATGAGGGCGGGCACTTGTACAGGGGTGGGATATATGAGGGTGGGAACCCGTGCAGTTGTGGGATATATGAGGACGGGCACCCGGTACGGGGGTGGCATATATGATGGCGGGCACCCGTACAGAGGTGGGATATATTAGGGCAGGCACCTGTACAGGTGTGGGATATTTGAGGGCGAGCATCCGTACATGGGTGGGATATATGAGGGCGGGCACCCGTACTGGTGTGGAAAATATGTGGGCGGGCACTTCTACAGGTGTGGGATATATGAGGGCGGGCACCAGTACAAGGGGTGGGATATATGTGGGTGGGCACCAGTATAAGGTGTGGGATATATGAGGGCGGGCACCCGTAAAAGAGGGGGATATGATAGCGGGCACCCGTACAGGGGGTGGGATATATGAGGGCGGGCACCCGTACAGGGGGTTGGATATATGAGGGCGGGCACCAGAACAAGGAGTGGGATGAATGAGGGCGGGCACCCGTTTAGGTGTGGGATATATGAGGGCAGGCACCTGTACAGGGGGTGGGATATATGAGGGTGGGCACCCGTACAGGGGTGGTATACATGAGGGAGGGCACCCATACAGGGGTGGGATATATGAGGGCTGGCACCCATACAGGAAGGAATATATGCGGGCTGCAACCCGGACAGGGTGTGGGATATATGAGGGCGGGCACCAGTACAAGGGATGGGTTATATGCGGGCGAGCCCCAGTACATGGGGCGGGATATATGAAGGCGGGCACCCGTATAGGGGTGGGATACATATAGGGGGTGGGATATATGAGGGTGGTCACCCATCCAGAGGTGGGATATTAGAGGGTGGTCACCCATCCAGAGGTGGGATATATGAGGGTGGGCACCCGCACAGGGGTTTTATACATGAGAGCGGGCACCCGAACAGGGGTTGGATATATACGGGCGGGCACCCATAAAGGGGTGGGATATATGACAGTGGGCACCCGTACTGGGGTGGGATACATGCGCGCGGGCACCCGTACAGAGGAGTATATGCAGGTGGGCACCCGTACAGGGGTTGGATATTTGAGGGCCGGCACCTGTACAGGGGTGGGATACATGCTGGCGGGCACACGTACAGGTGAGGGATATATGAGGTCGGGCGCCAGTACAGGGTTGGGATATATGATGGTGGGCACCCATACAGGGGTGGGATATATGACGGCTGGAACCCGTACAGGGCTGGGATATATGAGGGCGGGCACCCGTACAGGAGTGGGATATATGAGGGCGGGCACCCGTACAGGGGGTGGGATATATGATGGTGGGCACCCGTACAGGGGGTATGATATATGAGGGGGGGCACCCGTTCGTGGGTGGGATATATGAGGTCGGGCACCCGTACAGGGGGTGGGATATATGAGGGGGGGCACGTGTACAGGGGTGAGATTTATTAGGGCGGGCACCCGTACAGGGGCAGAATATATGAGAGTGGGCACCCGTACAGGTGTGGGATACATGCAGGCGGGCACCCGTACAGAGGTCGGATATATGAGAGCGGGCACCCGTACAGGGATGGGATGTATGCTTGCGAGCACCCGTTCAGGGGTGGGATATATGAGGGCGGGCACCTGTACAGGGGTGGGATATATGAGGGCAGGCACCCGTACAGGTGTGGGATATATGAGGGCGGGCACCACTACAAGGGGTGGGATATATGAGGCCGGGCTCCCGTACAGGGGGTGGGATATATGATGGCGGGCACCAGTACAGGTGTGGGATATATGAGGGCAGGCACCCGTACAGATGTGGGATATTTGAGGGCAGGCACCCTTACAGGGGTTGGGATATATGAGGGCTGGCACCTGTACAGGGGTGGGATATATGATGGTGGGCACCCGTACAGGGTTGGGATATATGAGGGTGGGCATCCATAAAGGGGTGGGATATATGTGGGCTGGCACCCGTACAGGGGTGGGATATATGAGGGCGGGCACCCGTCCAGGGGTGGGATATATGAGGACGGGCACCCGTACAGGGGTGGTATATATGAGGGCGGGTACCCTTACAGGGATGGGATATATGAGGGCGGCCACCTATACAGGGTTGGAATATTTGAAGGCGGGCACCCGTACAGGGGTGGGATATATGATGGCGGGCACCCGTATAGGAGTGGGATATATGAGGGCGGGCACCCGCATAGGGGGTGGGATATATGAGGGCGGGACCCCTTACAGGGGTGGGATATATGAGGGCGGGCACCCGTACAGAGGTGGGATATATGAGAGCGGGCACCAGTACAAGGGGAGGGATATATGAGGGCGGGCTCACGTACAGGGGGTGGGATATATGATGGCGGGCACCAGTACAGGGGTGGGATATATGAGGGCAGGCACCCGTACAGGTGTGGGATATTTGAGGGCAGGCACCCTTACAGGGGTTGGGATATATGAGGGCGGGATTCTGTACAGGGGTGGGATATAAGAGGGCGGGCACCAGTACAAGGGGTGAAATATATATAGGCGGGCACCCATATAGAGGTGGGATATATGAGGGCGGGCACCCAATAGGGGTGGGTTATATGAGGGCGGGACACCTTACAGGGGTGGGATATATGAGGGCAGGCACCCGTAGTGGTGTTGGATTTTTGAGGGCAGGCACCCTTTCAGGGGTTGGGATATATGAGGGCGGGCACCTTTATCGGGGTGGGATATATGAGGGTAGGCACCCATACAGGGGTGGGATATATGAGGGCGGGCACCCGTACAGAGGTGGGATATATGAGAGCGGGCACCCGTACAGGGGGTTGGATGTATGGGGGCTGGCACCAGAACAGGGGGTGGGATGAATAAGGGCGGGCACCCGTACGGAGGTTGGGATATATGGGATATATGAGAGCGGGCGCCCGTTTAGGTGTGGGATATATGAGGGCAGGCACCTGTACAGGGGTGGGATATATGAGGGTGGGCACCCGTACAGGGGTGGGATACATGCAGGCAGGCACCCGTACAGGGGTGGGGTATATGAGGGCGGGCACCCGTACAGGTGTGGATACAGGTGAGGGCGGGCTCCCGTATAGGAAGGTATATATGTGGGCAGCCACCAATACAAAGGGTGGGATATATGCGGGTGCTCACAAGTACAAGGGGGGGGATATATGAGCGCGTGCACCCGTAGAGGGGTGGGATATATGATGGCGGGCACCCGTAAAGAGGTGGGATATATGAGGGCGGGCACCTGTACAAGGGTTGGATATATGAGGGCGGGCACCCGTACAGGGGTGGGTTATATGAGGGCGGGCACCCGTACAGGGGTGGGGTATATGAGGGCGGGCACCTGTACAAGGGTGGGATATATGAGGGCGGGCACCCGTTCAGGGGTGGGATATATGAGGGCGGGCACCCGTACAGGGGTGGGATATATGAGAGCGGGCACCCGTTCAGGTGTGGGATATATAATGGTGGGCGCCCGTACAGGTGAGGGATATATGAGGTCGGGCACCCGTACAGGAAGGGATATATGCGAGTGGGCACCCTCACAGGGGTAGGATGTTTGTTGGCGGGCACCCGTACAGGGGTAGGATGTTTCATGGCGGGCACCCGTACAGGGGTGGGATGTATGTTGTCGGGCACCTATTCAGGGCTGGGATATATGAGGGCGGGCACCCGTACAGGGGTGGGATATATGAGGGCAGGCACCCGTAGAGGAGTGGGATACATGAGGGTTGGCGCCAGTTCAAGAGGTGAGATATATGCGGGCGGGCACCAGTACATGAGGTGGGATATATTAGACCGGGCACCCATACAGGCGGAGGGATATATGATGGCGGGCACCCATACAGGGGGTAGGATATATGAGGGCAGGCACCTGTACAGGGGTGGGATAAATGAGGTTCGGCACCCGTAGAGGGGTGGGATATATGAGGGCGGGCACCCATACAGGGGTGGGATATATGAGAGCGGGCACCTGTATAGGGGTATAATACATGCAGGCGGGCACCCGTACATGGGTGGGATATAAGAGGGCGGGCACCAGTACAAGGGGTGGGATATATGAGGGAGAGCCCCCGTACAGGGGTGGGATTCATGCAGGGGGTGGGATAAATGAGGTGGACACCCGCACAGGGGTTGGATATATGAGAGCGGGCACCCAAACAGGGGTGGGATATATGCGGGTGGGCACCCGTACAGGGGTGGGATATATGAGAGCAGGCACATGTACAGGTGTGGGATATATATAAGAGCGGGCACCTGTTAAAGAGTGGGATAATGAGAGTGGGCACCCGTACAGGGGTGGAATAGATGCGGTCGGGCACCCATACAGAGGAGGAATATACGCAGGCAGGCACCCGTACAAGGGTGGGATACATGCAGGTGGGCACCCGTACTGGGGTGGGATATATAAGGGCGGGCACCCGTACAGGGGTGGGATATATGAGAGCGGGCACCCACACAGGGGTGGGATATATGAGGGCGGTCACCGGTACTGGGCTGCGATATATGAGAGCGGGCACCCGTACAGGGGTGGTATATATGCGGGCAGGCACCCGTACAGGGGTGGGATATATGAGGGCGGGCACCCTTACTGGGGTGGGATATGTGAGGGAGGGCACCCGTACAGGGGTGGGATATATGTGGGCGGGCACCCGTACAGGGGTAGGATATATAAGGGAGGGCACCCGTACAGGGGTGGGATATATGTGGGCGGGCACCCATACAGGGGTGGGAAATATGAGGGCGGGAACCCGTTCGGGGATGGGATATATGCGGGCGAGCACCCATACATGGTTGGGATACATGAAGGCGGGCACCCATACAGGGGCGGGATATATGAGGGCGGGCACCCGTACTGGGGTGGGATATATGAGGGCGGGCACCCGTACAGGGGTGGGATATATGAGGGTGGGCACCCGTTCAAGGGTGGGATATATGAGGCGGGCACCCTTACAAGGGTGGGATATATGGGGGCGGGTACCCATACAGGTGTGGGATATATGAGGGCGATCACCCGAACAGGGATGGGATATATGAGAGCGGGCACCCGTACAGGGTTGAGATATATGAGTGCGTTGTTACGTACTCCTAGCAGAATACGTATATAAATTTGAAATAGCATTTTTGTTTCCATTATATCATTGCCTGTATATGTACACACATTGTGTTTTGTAAATTGTCGTATGGTGTGGCAGCGTTAGTGGAGACAGGAGCGGGGTTGCGTTGCACACGTCTAGTACCTGTTCAATACGGGAAAGCTGGACCTGTTCAGTTGAGAGTTCCAGATGTCACTTTTATTTAGTTAGGTAATTGTTTATATTCTGTAATTAAACAGGTGGCATTATACTTATATATTTTGTAAGTAACTATTATCTGTAATTTGCATTCTTGTGTGTTTTAAGAACAAGTGGTTGTTCAATTAGTTTAAAATATTAAAAAGTCCTTAGTTTCCATCCCTCATCCTGGGATGAGGCAGACGGGAGGTGAGAATGTGGGTAGCGCCAGAGCGAGAGTTCAGTAGCTTCGGGGAACCAGGAGGAGTAACATGTGGGAGATAAGTCTGTTACTTTTTGTTGTGCCATATTTTATTTTGTTATATTAAGTGATATGACAATACTTTCATTTGTTGTATAGTTAACTTGACCATCTGTGTTTTTATATTATACTGTCTTGAATATATATCTATATAATATTTTGTATCTATTCTTCAGTCCTAAAGGAAGATTTTTATTTATGTGCTCATTACTTATTAAGGGGTTATACTGGTGATCCGCTTTAGAGAGCAGCAGTGGTATCCCTAGACGTAATTAAAGCTTGGCTGCTTTAGGGTCACGAGCCATAACGAACGATAGGTAACAAAGAGTTATGGGGGCCTGTGCCGGGAAATATTGTTCCCACTTAACCTTAATTATGCTAATCTAACCTTGCCTTCCTAGGTACCAGTGTGTTAAGTGTCTGTGTGTTTCTTAAGAACTATTCCATGTGCCAAGCAAGCTTTCCTGTGTGTCAAGTAACAACGTTTCACGATTTTGAGGTAAGTCATCCTATATATTTTGTTGTGCAGTGAGGCCAAGCGAATTTTCAGTGTGGTGACAATTTTACAGTGAAGTGTAGTGCAGTGCCATTGTTTTTAATTATTGTTGTGAATCAAGTGCCAAGTGTTAGTAACGATGGAGGAGAAAGTTGCAGCGTTGGTGGCTCACCCAGACTTTGAAGGGATTCAGAGACTGAAAAAGACTGAGTTAATACAAATGGCAAATCACTTGGATTTGACCGCCAACAATAGAATGGTTAAAGCCCAAATATTGAAAGTCATTGTGACACATTTTGTTGAGAATGGGGAGTTAGATGAAGAAATTCTAGAAGAGTTAAAAGAGGAGTCGAGTGATCAGATGACGTTAAAGCGTCTTGAGTTAGAAGCGCAAATAGCCAATGCTAAGCTTGAAGCTCAAAAAGAACAGAAAATATTAGAGGCTGAAGCTCAGCAGAGGGAGCTTGAGACTAGGCGTTTAGAAATTGCGGCACAAAACCAGAGAGGTTTAATTGAGTTGCAACTTGAAGCCACAAAGAAGCAACAATTAGAGATTCAACAACAAATGGCTGACACTAACTTCAGGCTTGAATCACAGCGTATGGCAGCTGGGCATGGAAATACTAGTAATGTTTCAATAAATAGTGATAATAATCCCATCAGGATGAATAAGTATATAGAGTTACCCAAGTTCAATGAGGAGGATCCTGAGGTTTTCTTTGCACATTTTTATAAAATTGCCATCAGTATGAACTGGCCAAGGGATCAGTGGGTAGCCATTATGCAGTCTCAATTTAAGGGGCGTAGTCAGGAGGTTTTTACATCCCTACCTGACGCTCATAGTTTTGATTATGAATTTGTAAAGAAAAGCATCTTAAATGCTTATCAGTTAAATCCAGAGGCACACAGGCAAAAGTTTAGGAATTTAAGGAGGACAAGTGATCAGACAATAGCAGATTTTACTCGTCAGAAGACGAATTTTTGCAACAGATGGTTAAAGTCACTTTCAGTCACTGACTTTGATGCTCTAAAGAATCTTCTTATAATGGAAGAAGTATTGTCATGTCTCCCAGACCAGTTGTCTACTTTTATGGCAGAACAAAAGAATGTAACAGACATTTATGAGCTGTCAAAGCTCGCGGATGAGCATGAGTTGTTGACTAGGGCCCAGTTTACGGCCACTTCACCTAAGTCTAGTCGTAGAGTAAATTATAATGCTCACCGAACTCCTTATCCGAATCCATCCCGTCCTAGTACTCCAGTTACTCCCATGAGCTCTTCTCTTACAAAACCTAATCCTGCTACTTCCTTGTCAGGAATGTCAAATCATAATAAGGTTATTTCTAAACCTACAGTTGGTTCCACAGGTGTGTCCACTGTAAGGTCCTGTTCCCATTGTAAGAGAAAAGGCCATGGAATTCATTCATGTTTTATATTGCACCCTGAGTTACGACCAACTGGTCTCATTTATTGCAGAGGTGTGCAAAATAAACTTACTAATAAACATGTAACTGTAAACCCCAATTGGGTGAAACAGTATTCACCATATATGTCTTCAGGTGAAGTTTTGTGTATTAATGGGAAGTGGAAGCCAGTGGTTATTCTTCGTGATACAGGTGCTTCCCAAACCATAATTTCATCCAGTATTCTTTCTGATGTTGAAAAGAGAGATACTGGAAAGTTTGTTGTTCTTCAGAGTGTTGCAGGATGTAAAACTGTACCTCTAATAGACATTAATTTCAGATCCACCATTACACCAAGTTTATGCACTGTGGGTGTTAGTACACAGTTGCCCATCCCAGGTGTGGATGTTATATTGGGTAATGATGTGGCCATAAATCATGTTGTGGGTGAGATTGATCCCCGTTTGTGTAAACAGCCAGTTGCAGACAATGTTTATTCTGCCTGTGCTGAAGTTAGTTCTATGAATGAACCTGTTGTAGAAGATGGTTTTGTCCCTTCTACCTGTGCTGATGTCAGTACTAATATAAATCCAGTTGTCAGTTCTGATGTTGTTACTCAAGCATTTGTGCCAGTAACCAGTACCCCTTCAGTGGAGAAGTGGGATGTGGTTGTTCCAGATTCCTGTGTGGCCGATTTAGTTGTTGAGAGTAAGCCTGATACTATGACTCTGCTTTATTCCAATAAATTGGGAAAGGATGTCCATGTACCATTGTCTTGCCCGCTCACTACGAACGTTGTGCCAGGAGTTGAGAGAAACTTAAAAGCCACGACTATGTATTCCAGCCAAGTGAATGGTTTAGGACAAGATGTCGGGTTGGCAGAAGTATTCCCGCTCACTCCAAGTTTAGAATCAGTTGTCGAGAGTAAGTCTGTTGTAGAGGCCCCGCCTCACCCTAGTCAAGGTGATATAATAGGGGAGGAGGTCAAACTACCTGTTACTTGCCTGCTCGTTTCAGATTCCCTTCATTTAAGTGCTTTGGGTAGAACTGACCCTAAGATTTCAGAGAGAAGCAAGGAGACAGTCTGTACTGTAGATCCAGTTTTGGAGAGTGTGGGAAAGCAGCCAGAGGATCAGCTTCTGTTGAGTAGATGGAGACCCATTGAGCCTCCCTCTTCAGTTGTCTGTGAGGATGTGACCCAGCTTGGTAGTGATATTATTGATTGTGAGCAGACAGTACTCCAAGCAGCTCCAGAAGTCATGGGAGGAAATTTTGGTAAAATAATTGAGAGTGGTAAGGTAGCATTTGGATCTAAGTTGCGGAGTTGTGATTCTTATTCCATGTGGAGTAAGTATTTCTCATTGGGCACATTGAGTCAGAGTGTGTGTAGGATGTTGAAATCTACTTTTATTCTGCAGGAGCCATTTTCTTGTGAAGTAATGGACTGTGGGACATCTTTGTCAAGCCTTGTGGTTGAGCAGAGAGAGTTTACTCAAGTAGGTTGTGCATCCAGTTCTGAGGAAGTGGTGAGTTATGCTAGAGCAGTGTCTCTATATTCAGATCCAGGTAATTTTAATGCACGAGTGATAAAAGTGTATGTTCCACTCAAGTGTGGTGTTGACTTTCAGAGTCATATTGGAGTTGACTTTCAGAGTCATATTGTGGGTGAAGGATTAAATCATACTGGGGAGCAGATGTTTGAGGCTCCAGGTGTGTATTTCAAGTTGGAGGATAAGGTTATCCTACCTAGAGTTAATCATTGTGAAGGGTTTCAGATTGTCCTTGGGCGTTTCCCAGGTAATCTGCTGTTCATCTTCAAGATGTTAAGACCCTTAAACCTCTTGGTTGATTGGTTGTCATCAGACGTAAATCACTTGGGAAGTGATGGTGAGGGTTGTAAAGTTTTCGGCATGTTTTGTTTAGTCTCTTGGAAGACTAGACGGTTGATGAACGTGTGTGTTGTGTTCAAGTTCACCATCAGGGGGTGTGAACTTGTCTTCGGAGTTATGATTGAGATATGGTGCCTAGGCATATGCCTGTTTTCTTTCACTGATCGTTATGACAGAGTTATGAGGCAATTGATTTCTGTGTTCCTTATGGATCATCTGAGTCAGTTCGATCAGGTAGTCTTTGCACTTATCTTGGGTTGTATTTCTTGGTTTGAAGGTCAAAGGTTTGCTAAGTCGGTGTCTTGTGTTTTGGAAGGTTCTATGAATGAGAAAGTCTTATGCATAATTGTGAGGTTTAATGCTAATTTCTCTAATTTTAGTATACATTGGGCGAGAGTATGTGTTCCACAGAGGATCAAGAGTGATAAAGAGCAGATGTCTGTGTCAGAGCATACCCAGGAGAAGTCCCAAATCTACTCAACATCCAGTCAGCTTCAATTTAGCAGTTCAGCTCCAGAAAAGGGGAGAAATGGAAAATGGAGGCTGTCTTTGGAAAATTCACCATGTGGAAAAGGAATCACATGGAAAAATGAAACTGATCTTGGAGAAATAGTAGAAACATATGAAAAGCTAAATTGCCATAACTGTGTGAAAGCAGCTACCTTTATTGACAATTCTATTCATGCTAATAATGATAATGTTGATAGGTGTGTGAAATATGATCTGCAACAAAGTGAAATAAATGAGATAGTACCTTGGAGAGATAAATTTGCATACTCCAGTGACACATATGTAGAACATAGTCATAAGACTGAACTTTCTGAGTTTCCTGTAAGACTATATTTGGAGTGTTTTCATTTTTGTCCAGAAATGTGTTCTTATTACTTATACATGTTTGGTGTAATTAATACCATAATTCTCAAGTGTCATACATTTTACTTTGAAAAAATGCCATTGATCTTCAATCTATTGCATTTTTTTTTCCTTGGAGGTGGAAGTGTTACGTACTCCTAGCAGAATACGTATATAAATTTGAAATAGCATTTTTGTTTCCATTATATCATTGCCTGTATATGTACACACATTGTGTTTTGTAAATTGTCGTATGGTGTGGCAGCGTTAGTGGAGACAGGAGCGGGGTTGCGTTGCACACGTCTAGTACCTGTTCAATACGGGAAAGCTGGACCTGTTCAGTTGAGAGTTCCAGATGTCACTTTTATTTAGTTAGGTAATTGTTTATATTCTGTAATTAAACAGGTGGCATTATACTTATATATTTTGTAAGTAACTATTATCTGTAATTTGCATTCTTGTGTGTTTTAAGAACAAGTGGTTGTTCAATTAGTTTAAAATATTAAAAAGTCCTTAGTTTCCATCCCTCATCCTGGGATGAGGCAGACGGGAGGTAAGAATGTGGGTAGCGCCAGAGCGAGAGTTCAGTAGCTTCGGGGAACCAGGAGGAGTAACATGTGGGAGATAAGTCTGTTACTTCTTGTTGTGCCATATTTTATTTTGTTATATTAAGTGATATGACAATACTTTCATTTGTTGTATAGTTAACTTGACCATCTGTGTTTTTATATTATACTGTCTTGAATATATATCTATATAATATTTTTTATCTATTCTTCAGTCCTAAAGGAAGATTTTTATTTATGTGCTCATTACTTATTAAGGGGTTATACTGGTGATCCGCTTTAGAGAGCAGCAGTGGTATCCCTAGACGTAATTAAAGCTTGGCTGCTTTAGGGTCACGAGCCGTAACGAACGATAGGTAACATGCGTCACCCGTACAGGGGGTTGGATATATGAGGGCAGGCACCAGAACAAGCGTGGGATATATGCGGGCTGGCACCAGAACAAGGGGGTGGGATATATGAGGGCGGGCGCCCTTACAAGGGGTTGGGATATATGATGGTGGGCACCCATACAGGGGTGGGATATATGACGGCTGGAAACCGTACAGGGGTGGGATATTTGCAGGCGGGCACCCGTACAGGGGTGGGATATATTAGGGCGGGCACCCGTAAAGGTCTGGGATATATGAGGGCAGGCACCCGTACAGGTGTTGGGATATATGAGGGTGAGTACCCGTACAGGAAGGGATATATGCGGGCGGGCACCAGTACTTGGGGTAGGATATATGCAGGCAGGCACCAGTACAAGGGGTGGGATATATGAGGGCGGGCACCCGTACAGGGGTGGGATATATGAGGGCGGACACCCGTACAGGGGTGGGATATATGAGGGAGGGACCCCGTTCAAGGGTGGGATATATGAGGACGGGCACCTGTACAGGGGTGGAATATATCCAGGCGGGCACCCCTACAGGGGTGGGATATATGAGGGCGGGCACCCATACAGGGGTGGGATATATGAGGGCAGGCACCCGTACAGAGGTGCGATACATGCTGGCGGGCACCCGTAAAGGGGTGGGATATATGAGGGTGGGCACCCGTTCAGGGGTGGGATTTATGAGAGTGGGTACCCTTACAGGGATGGGATATATGAGGGCGGCCACAAATACAGGGTTGGGATATTTGAGGGCGGGCACCCATACAGGGGTGGGATATATGAGGGCGGGCACCAGTACAAGGGGTGGAATATATGCAGGCGGACACCCGTAGAGGGGTGGGATATATCATGGCGGGCACCCGTATAGGGGTGGGATATATGAGGGCGGTCACCCGTATAGGGGTGGGATACATGAGAGCGGAACCCCTTATAGGGGTGGGATATATGAGGGCGGGCTCCCGTACAGGGGTGGGATATATGAGAGCGGGCACCCGTACAGGTGTGGGATGTATGTTGGCAGGCACCCATACAGGGGTGGGATATATGAGGGCGGGCACCCATACAGGGGTGGGATATATGAGGGCGGGCACACGTACAGAGGTGGGATATATGAGGGCAGGCGCCCGAACAGTTGTGGGATATATGAGGGCGGGCACCAGTACAAGTGGAGGGATATATGCGGATGGGCACCAGTACACGGGGTAGGATATATGATGGCGGGCACCCGTACAGGGGATGGGATATATGAGGGCAGGTACCTGTACAGGAATGGGACATATAAGGGTGGGCATCCATACAGGGGTGGGATATATGAGGGCGGGCACCCGTATAGGGGTGGGATATATAAGGGCGGGCACCCGTATAAGGGTGGGATATATGAGGGCGGGACCCTTACAGGGGTGGGATATATGAGGGCGGGCACCCGTACAGGGGTGGGATAAATGAGGGCAGGAACCCGTACAGGTGTGGGATATATGAGGGCGGGAACCAGTACAAGGGAAGGGATATATGCTGACGGGCACCAGTACACGGGGTAGGATATATGATGGCGGGCACCCGTACAGGGGGTGGGATATATGAGGGCAGGTACCTGTACAGGAGTGGGATATATGAGGGTGGGCACCCATACAGGGGTGGGATATATGAGGGTGGGCACCCATACAGGGGTGGGATATATGAGGGCTGCAACCCGTACATGGGTGGGATATATGAGGTCTGGCACCCGTCCAGGGGTGGGATATATGAGGACAGGCACCTGTTCAGGGGTGGGATATATGAGGGCGGGTACCCGTACAGGGGTGGGATATATGAGAGCGGGCACCCGTACAGGTGTGGGATACATGCAGGCGGGCACCCGAACAGAGGTGGGATATATGAGGGCGGGCACCCGTACGGGGGTTTGATATATGAGGGCAGGCACCCGTACAGGTGTTGGATATATGAAGGCTGGCACCTGTAGAAGGGGAGGGATATATGCTTACGGGCAACAGTACAGGGGGTGGGATATATGAGGGCGGGCACCCGTACAGGAGTGGGATATATGAGGGTGGGTACCCATACAGGGGTGGGATATATGAGGGTGGGCACCCATACAGGGGTGGGATATATGAGTGCGGGTACCCATACAGGGGTGGGATATATGAGGGCGGGCACCTTACAGGGGGTGCGATATATGAGGGCGGGCACCTGTACAGGGGTGGGATAAATGAGGGCGGGCACCCGTACAGGGGTGGGATATATGAGGGCGGGCATCCGTACAGGGGTGGGATATATAAGGGCGGGCATCCGTACAGGGGTGGGATATATAAGGGCGGGCACCCGTCCACGATCAGATATACGCATAAAAATATCTGTAGAAAATCTATTTATTAATGTTTTGGAGTTAAAGTTTCACGACTGAGATGCCAAATGGTGTGAGATTTGATTGGAATATCTCAGAATTTTTCGATTTTGACGAAAATTTTTAATTTCTCTGTCTATGAGGAAATATTCCTCAGACCATCTATATGTTTATCTATTTATCTAACTATCATCCCATGAATATATATATTCATCTAACATTATTCATCTATTTCTCCATCTTTCCATCCAACTTCATTACACACAGAAATCACAGAAACCAGAAGTTCAGTAGAACTTCTTGTTTCAATTCTCTTCCATGTCGTAGCTCAGTCAATAAAGGCAGCGTCTGGGATGCTCTCGGACGCAGGTTCGAATCCTCATCACGGACCTTGTCAATTTGTGCATCATTCTATCTATCTATCCACCTTTTCATCCGCCTGTATCCATCTAACATAAATCTAACCATCTCCCTATTTATCCATCCATCTACTCATCTTTGTATGCATCTATCTGTCTAACCATCAATCCATCCATCTATCTATTCATCCATCCATCAATCTATCTATTTATCCATCAATCCATCCATCTACTCATACGTATATTTATCTATGCATACAGCTACCTATCAATAGATATGTCCCTAAGTCTATTTATCCATAGATGGATAGATATATCCATTCATAATGCACACATTTATCTGTTCTCTGTCTCTCTCTTTGTCTTTCTGTCTCTGCATCTCTCTTTCTCTGTCTGTCTACCTCTCTCTCTGTATTGATATCTTTCTCTTATACAAAAATTATTTTCTAATGTGTGGGTGATCACCTGTGAGAGGAACTTAAGGGTGTTAAATACTAAAAGGAAAATAGTTACCCCTAGCTCTGATAAGGAACTTTTGGCTTGAGAAACCTTTAAAGCTGTTGAAGAATCGTCTGTTTTATGTAGTATGTGGCAAATTTTTGACGAAAGGAAATGTCTGTTAATTTTACCGAGATCAGTAAATAATGCTTGATATTACTATAAGAAAAAAATACTTTGAGCGTTTGTTTATAAATTATTTTGCTTCGTAGATGGAATACAGTACCAAAAGCCTGTGTCGGGTTGAAAATGTGACCGAGGCATGCTGTTACCTTTTGAATTCTGGCGACCCCGATAATCCAGTGTTCATCCTGTACACCAAACCATTCCCTCTCGGCTAGGTTGGTCCCAACCGCGTGGCCTCCAACGACCAACACTTACAATAACATTTTAAATTTAATTCAAGTTTCTTGTGAATAATGTCACAATAAATACTGAACATGTATTGATTCTTAGATACCCTGGGGAGTTTGGCAGCTTTTATGCCATATTGTAACAAGAGAATACCCGATGTTGCCTGGGTCTATCTGTCTGTCTCCAAACCGTCATATTGATCTATCTATCCACCAATCTCTATATATCTTTCCATTAATATATATTTATATATATATATATATATATATATATATATATATATATATATATATATATATGTATATATATATATATATATATATATATATATATATATATATATATATATATATATATATATATATATATATATATATATATATATATATATATATATATATATATTATTAAATATGACCGAAAAAGTAAGATTAATAATTCTAACACGAATTTTCTCGATCTTCCGTACGTTTCTTTTCACTGTTGGTGGTAATTCAAAAATCAATTCTCCAAAATTCATTTTTATTTCTAGTCTGACGCGACACTTGAGCGCGTTTCGTAAAACTTATTACATTTTCAAAGACTTTAGTTTACACATACACAACTGAATAGAACTTACACATCTTCGATTTGTTTATATCTACATTTGAGTGAGGTGGATGGGGTGAGGTGGTATTAATAGGGTATTAAATTCATAAACACAAGACAGAACACGAAACAATGGGTATTGAATGAAAGTGATTGTAGAAAGCCTATTGGTCCATATTTCTTGATGCTTCTATATTGGAGCGGAGTCTTGAGGTGGGTAGAATATAGTTGTGCATTAATTGGCTGTTGATTGCTGGTGTTGACTTCTTAATGTGTAGTGCCTTGCAGACGTCAAGCCGCCTGCTATCGCTGTATCTATCGATGATTTCTGTGTTGTTTACTAGGATTTCTCTGGCGATGGTTTGGTTGTGGGAAGAGATTATATGTTCCTTAATGGAGCCCTGTTGCTTGTGCATCGTTAAACGCCTAGAAAGAGATGTTGTTGTCTTGCCTATATACTGGGTTTTTTGGAGCTTACAGTCCCCAAGAGGGCATTTGAAGGCATAGACGACGTTGGTCTCTTTTAAAGCGTTCTGCTTTGTGTCTGGAGAGTTTCTCATGAGTAGGCTGGCCGTTTTTCTGGTTTTATAGTAAATCGTCAGTTGTATCTTCTGATTTTTGTCTGTAGGGATAACGTTTCTATTAACGTTAACGTACGAAAGATCGAGAAAATTCGTGTTAGAATTATTAATCTTACTTTTTCGGTAATATTTAATAATATATGTCTACAGGAAAGACTGCTACCAAAATATATATATACTAATATATATATATATATATATATATATATATATATATATATATATATATATATATATATATATATATATATATATATATATATATCCATTCATCTGTACATCTTTCAATCTACTCCACCAGGTACCAATCCATCCATTTATCCATCAACTCCTGCTATCAATCCATCCAGCAATCTTTCCATCTATCAGTCCATCAATCTCGGTATATCTATCAATATATCCATCTATCTCGCCTAATTAATCAGTCTATCTGCCAAACTATTTATCAATCTATATTTTTAATTTTATATCCATCGATCTAATAAAGAATCTTTCCATTTATCCTTCCATCAACACATCTCGCCATCCATATAACCACCTATTTATCCACCTATCAATCTTTTAGTCTATCCACACGTCCATTAATCCATCTACACACTCATCTGTCTATTTATCTATACCCTTATCTATCTATCAATCTGTCCCTGTATCCATCCGTCTATCCATTTAACTATCTATCTATCTATATAGATATACATCTATCAATTCATCTACACATTTATCCATTCATCTACACATAAAATCGTAAGTTTTCCATCTATCCATTCACACTTTGAATGTCCATCTCTCTTTCCATCAATCCATCTTTCCATAAATGTAATTTGTCTCCTTCCATCACTGTAGTCATCTATCAATTTATCTATCCATCTAGTTTTGTTTCCATCTATTTACCTACCATTCTAACCATCTATATCTCTGTTTGTCAATGCATGTATTCATTTTTATCTATATACCTCTCTATCCACTTATCCATATTGCGTGCAATCCAACTAGCTTTCTACCAATCTATTTATGCATCTATCTATCCATGCCCCCACTCATCTTTCTATTCATCTCTCCATCCAATAATCTTTCCATCGATCTATTTGTCAATCCAACTATCTGCCTATCCATCCATTTATCTACTCATCTGTCTACCCATATATCCATTCATCTACCTATCCACCTACTCATCAGTGTATTCATCTATCAATCTATCCATCTACCCATCCACCAATCCATCCAGCTATCAATCCATCTATCTGCTGTCCGTCTTTGTCTACCTCTCTATCTCTATCTTTAGCTGTGTCTGTCAGTCTCTCTCTTTCTTGGTCCCTATTTCTGTCTTTCTCTTTATGTCTTTACTTATATATGTCTGTCTGTCAGCCTGTATTTCTATCTTGTCTGTCTGTGTCTCTCTGATAAACAAAATAATTGTCTATGTGTGGTGGTCAGCAGTGCGAGTTGTTCAGTGGTGTGAACTACAAAAAGAATAGTTACCCCTTACTCTGATAAAGCACGGAGGAGAGGAGAAACCTTTGATGCACTGGAAAAATGATTGACAACAAGAAATTTCTGTTAATTTTCCTAAGATCAGTGAAAAATGGCCCATATTACCTAAATGCTTTTCTTTAAAGTTTTGAAAATACGTAGCTGTGTAGCTGTCCGACACGGCCAAAAATCGTCGTGGAAGGGTCTGAATGTGGCATTGACACAATGTTCCTTTTTAAGTCTTGAGACCTTATCTAGCCTATGTTCATCCCGTTCCCCCAGACCATCCCCTCTGCCAAATTGCGTGAGTATAGCCCTAACCGTGTGGCCTCTATATTTTAACAGACGAAGGTTCTCTCCTATAGCATGTAATAGAGGGATAACCCGGCGTTGCCCGGGTCTCTCTGTGTGTGTCTCTCATCTGTCCATCCATATATCCCGCTATTTATCTCTATTTGTCTATCAATTCATCTGTCTGTCTCTCTGTCTAGCTATCCATCTTTCTCTACATCTATATGTTGGTCAATCTATCCAACAATCTTAGCAACTATCTATCCATCTATATATTTAAAAATCAACCCAGTCATTTATCGATCATCTCCCCATCTTGCCATCCATAAAATCATCTTGTTATCGATCTATGAATCGTCTATCTACCTGTCCATTAATCTATCCATCCTTCCACCCATTCATCTATCCACGTATCTATATGTCTATTCATCACTCCCTCAATAAATCTTTTTGTCCATCAATCCATATATATCTAAATCTATCTTTAAATCCACCCTTTGTGCAGCCATCTATCATTCAATCTATATATCCATCTAGCCTTTTATATATCTATCCATCTAGCTTTCGATCCACCTATCTATTAATCTATTTATCCATATATTTATATATTTAGTCATCTATCTAAATATGCACCTAACCATCTTCCTACCCATCCAACTGCTTTACATCTATCTGTTCATCTACCTTTTCGTGTATCCATCCATCTACCTATCAATGCATTTATCCCCTCATCCATCTACTTATCTGTCTATCCATTTATCTATCAATGCATTTATTCATTCACCTATCCATCTATCCATCCACCTATATCCGTCCATCTCTGTACTGTCTATGTCTCTGCTTCTGTCTTTGTTTCTGCCCCTCTCTTTCTCTTTCTCTGTCATAGACAGAGAACAGGCAGAGAGAGAGTCTGTTTCTGCCCGTATATCTCTAGCTGTGTGTCTGAGTTTCTGTTTGTCTCTGTCTTCTCTGTATCTGTCTTTATCTGTTTTTATCTCTCTTTCTCTGTCTGTCTGTCTCTTTCTCCTCTAAAATATATAATTGTCTTTGTGTGGGTGGTCAGCAGTAAGAGGAGCGCTGTTGTGTGAAATACTAAAAAACTAATAGTTCCCCCTGAGTCTGTTAGAAAGCCGTTGCTCGAAACCTTTGATATTGCGTAAAGATCGTCTGTTTTATGGGAGAACGGCCAAATTATTGGCAGCAAAAAGTTTCTGTTAATTTTCCCGAAATCAGTGAATAATGCTGCATATTACCATATGAAAATAATGATTTGAAAATTTAGTTTTGAAAATATTTAGCTGCATAATTAGCTGACAGTGCCAAAAATCATGATGGGGTGTGAATGGGCACTGGCACGTTTTTCCCTTTTAAATTTTGGTGACACCGACCAGCCTATGTTCATCCCGTTCCCCAGACCATTCCCTCTTTCAATGTGGGTAAGGCTAGCCCCATCTGTGGGATCCCTGACTTTCAACAGACTAGCAGACATTATCTCTAATGGTACTGATTATAAAATATAAATATTGAATTTTGTCACATGATACGTGCAGTGTGCTATGTTGCATTGCTATATAATGTTGGAATGCATATGTGTAACTTTTACCAAATATATCATCTTTAGCGTTGACGTCTGCTCCAGCGTCGAGGAGGACCTTCACAGTGTTGTCGTGACCACCTTCGGCTGCCCCGTGAAGGGCTGTCTTGCCTGTCAACAGATACCACAATTGTTATTATGCATGAACCATCATTATTCCAATACTTTCTGTAAATTATTGTAATAAGCTGTTCTAGTTGATTTTTTATATAATAGTGACGTTCCGACTCTAAATATTTTTTAAAATTGTTTTCACCCTAAATTTAAGAGGGGAAGATCGTGATAATTTTTTTAAGAATAGACCATTAAAATATCCGACATCCAACCAGTTCTTATTTGACAATGTATTACTCGTGACGAGAGCGACAGTGATGCTATTGTCATGTCCGAAACGCTGAGTGAATTAGTGGCTTGAGGCATAGTATATATTTGTCCTACCTAGAGATCCAACATTCTTCTCGTATACCATTTTGTATGTATGTGATTTTCCCTTAATAAATATTATTATTATTATTTTAAATATTAACATTATTATTATTATTATTATTATTAATTTAAATATTAACATTATTATTGTTATTATTATTATTATTATTATTTTAAATAGTAACATTATTATTATAATTTTAAATATTAACATTATTATTATTATTATTTTAAATATTAACATTATTATTATTATTATTATTATTATTATTATATACATAAGAAGAGCATTATGCAGTATGCAGCAATAGCTGACCAACCAACAATAGCTGACTTTACAAGGGTGAACCGATAGCTCCAGTCTTGCCATCGTCAGTTAACCAATATAACCTTTATAAGCTTCATACACCATAAACCTTGGCAATAAAATGTTGGCAATACTTGCTCGAGGCAAGAGAAACATTGCTGACATCACCATTCAACCAATATAACCATAAATGGTATGTAACTGATGATATTTGGGAATGGCTGATGGAGGCATGAGGAACATCGTTGTCGTCATCAGTTAACAATGACCTTCACAAATACTCTGAACACCACCATTCATTATCTTACCATGCAAGCTTAAGGCATGAACAACACGAGGTTACGCCTGATAAATATTATTATAGTTTATGGTATCTTGCTTCACTAATTGGCATCTAACCATAATGACTTGAGAAAAGAGCAACATTGTGTTATCATTGTCAGCTAAACAAGATGATCACTGCGGATATCCAGCATCAACCAAATTGATATATGATCACACAAGTCTCTTTCAACTTGTGGGGCTCCAGACACCTTTGTCTCCACCGGTCCCCCGCCGCAGAAAATAATAAAAAGAAACACAAAAGCAATACCCCCAACTGACACCTCTGTGATGCCAATGGCACTATAATAATTCACTTAACTACGTTTAGTGTTTTGTAGGATGTGGCCATGTTGAATTAACATCAACACGAACCTGTTGGCATATACCACATCTACTGCATAACCCGTAAGGAAGTCTTCTCTCAGGTGACCCACCACCCACTCTCAATTTATTATTTCCCAACTCGATTTTATCTTAAAATTAATGTAACTAGCCAGAAATCTTAATTTTTTCTCAAGAATTATCAGATCCGCAGAGGCAAGGAGTGAATCATCTTAGTCTAAAAGAACTGTAACATGTAATTAACAAAAATATAATAAAACGAAATGTGGATGGTACCTCAATGTTACCCTTCGACTCTCTACCTGAATCTTATCACCAGAATAGTGTTAAATGAACTAATTTATATAAACATCTTCCCTGCAATTAGAGCAGCTCTCACTGAAAACATCCATCACCAATATGTCTTCAGAGTTAACTCTGGGATGCAGCTTCCACTCCCTATATATAGTGATCATGGATGGATAAGTTAATAAGTGCAAGTACGTATATATTCAGTAGCTACAAGAACAAAATGTATGGTTAATACATACATAATAACAATGTTCTCGGTATTTCTATACTCTTGGAAGGTGGTTATCCTTAAAGACATTCAATATAAGAGTTCATAAGATTACAACAGTACACCGAAATATAATACTAATAATGATGACCATCAACACGTCACTGGGCCTCTACCTCATCTTCTGACTATCCTCAACCAACACTTCTGGCACTTTGCCTAACAGTCACAATGGACTTAACTGGGTGTCCGACTACAGCTTGATATTGATGCATGAAAGAATACACCAAAAACTCTCACCTTCAATCATTGCATGGGACAAACACGCTCTCACATGCACTACATGTCATAAATAAATGAGTCACGACAGTCTAGTTGGATTTTATCCACCACTGAAATGGATATGAATCCCTGGTGGTCCTTAATTAAGGTGTGTCGTATATTTCCTTGCTCGTTGTCTTGCTCTTTTGCCTCTCAGTAGGTGTACAGAGTTCTGCAGTCATCCAAAACCTGAATAATACTTTCCTAACAAGAAATGTAAACACAAAAACATATATGAATTAGTGTTGCCTGGAAACCCTCCTCAGATATTCTAGTTGGTGGTATCTGCCACCTCCCCACTGAGCTCATGAATCAACCTTTCCACAGACCAAGACCATTCCATCCAGTGGTAGACCCCAAAGACGCATTTGCCAATTTTAACATGCTGTCCATTCAAAACAGGAATTTTCTCAAATATAAATTATTATGGTTATATTTTAGCATACTGTGCAACTTTAGGTATTAGTTAGGTTAAGATAGGTTTTTAGGTTCTGTTGGCGATTATTTGTATTTGTAATATGTGGGTGAAGCATTTACAGCATTTTAGTTCGAACAAAATTCATTGTTGATGAGGACGGACTGCATTTATTACTGCCGCTCACTGGGAAAGATCAGTAATAGCCCCGCTCCTGTGCCAGGTGAGTACGACAGGCTCACCATAGCCCACAACCCCTCCTCGCCTCAAGTCCATTACATCCAGCGGTCAACCCCACAAACGCATTCATTAATTTTTACATGCTGTTCATTAAAAACGGGAATCTACTCAAATATAAATTAACATTATAGTATATTAGCATATTGTGCATATATAGGCATAGGTTAGGTTAGGTTAAGGGTTTAGGTTCTGTTGGCAATTATGTGTATTTGTACTACGTGGGTGAAGCATTTACAGCGTTGTTGTTTGAACAAAATTCGTCAGTGAAGCACTTGTTCCGGAAGTGTTCGAACGTCAGCAGTTAGTCGTGTGTAAACCGTTTTTCATTCATAAACTAGGGGTTTGGCCGGTGCATGGAATCACTTTTGGGTCTTTGTTTGGAGGACGGGCTGTAGCCCATGCTGTTTGGAACTTTTTGTTTTGAGTAGCTGAACGTAAAACAACTTGGGAGAGATGCAGTTTCAAGCGAGCCGGCGAACCTTACAGAGTGTGAGGAGCATTATTTCATTGGTACTGAGGGCCATTGTGAGTATACCAGTTGAACTGCTAAGTCTTTAGCTCTCGCTTATGGTACATGTCAACAGGTACCATGCTTTACAAGATTATGGTGCATTTCCGAGGACCCAGACCATTACCTGGACGAAGATATTTCATACTCTTGGTAGCATCACTGGTGTTGCACCGGTTGACATAAAAGAAAACGGCAATGGAGCCCTACCCTTATACTCTAGTGATAATGCTCTTCAGAGGCACTCTCTTCCACCTCGACGATACTTGGTAGTGACGGCTGTTTTTGGTCGGCATATAAGCATCTGGATTACTGACCAACCTATAGTCGACATCATCGATAGCATCGGCACACAAAACTGCACTAACTGGGGTGGCAGGAAAAATAACTGAGAATGAAGCTAGCGATCAACAGTGAAACTCACCTTCAACTCTGCTGATGAAGGGACCCTTGTTGAAGATAACTGATTCAGATTCTTTATTATATTCACACCACTAAGGCAAGTAACGAAGGAGAGAGGTTCATCCACATCGACATGGCTGCAAATATTACCAGTACACCTGGAAGTGTACACTGCCTGCAGGGAAGTGAAGCGTCTGCTCCCTCGACCATTACTACGGGGACTGAAATGCACTCCACAAACCATGCATATCTCTGCTGGAACACATCATCATTTCCCCTGATTGTCTAATCAGACAGGAAGATCTGGGTCTTAGGGAAACCTCGACAATCCGTTGAGGTTTCAAATTCTCGATAATGAAAACCCTAATGTTTAAACCAAAGAGTCCAAAAGCAGGAAGAGACCAAAGAGTCCAGAAGCTGGAAGAGACCAAAGAGTCCAGAAGCAGGAAGAGACTAAAGAGTCCAGAAGCAGGAAGAGACCAAAGAGTCCATGTTATATAAAATGGTGGGCTTGCTATGGGGAAACTGGTACTATTAAGGGGTAAGGGTAGTTAGAAATCAGAGTTATCAAATATGGGAGAGCTAAAAGGCCCGGCCCCCAAAGTAAACTATCCACAGTAATAATAACTTGCTACTAGACTATGTCAGTCTAAGGGTTGATCAATGCACTCCCACACAGGAAGAAGGGATACTCTGTTCTAATTTACTTATTTATTAACCCCTTAACAACCCCCCATATACACTCACATCAATAACAATAATAATAATAACTTTATCACACTATCTTACGTTAAAAGCCTTGGTCCACTTAGGCAGGATACAAGGTTTACACAGAACACAAGCTAGGGTAAAGTTCTACTGGATAAGCACTGAAGCTGGATGCAGCTTAGGGTAGTGAGACCACGTGGTACCCTAATACAAAACACAACACTTAGGGGTACCCAAAACACTGGCAAATACTACCCCAATGTCTCACCAATCGTTACTACCAGAGTAGGCACACTTAAAACACCGTACTTAACTTAATGGTACAGGAACTTAAGGTAAGGGAAATAAGTAAGAGGAGAAGGGAGGAGAGTAGGGGTGCAGCCACAGAGTAGGTCTCGTCCCCACGAACGCCAGCCAGAAGAAGAACGCTCCCAGCGACCAGCTTAGGCCTCCCGCATGTGGTGGTGCCGGAAGGAGCCTAATTGATCATGCAGCTAAGCACATTAAAAATCTTCCCCTATGCAACGTATTGTTACTTTACAAATGATTAAAGTATTAGTAAACATAGTTGGTGCCTATGTTATTATTTAATAATCAACCCCCAGCTCAGTTTTTAAATGCTCTTTGAGAAACAAGAATAGTCTTACGTCTGGCAGGGAAGATACAAACAATTTCAGCTCGTGATGCGTTCAACTATACCATAGGAAAGTTTAATAACTCAATTTTGACCTCTGGTTTCCACTGAAGAACCCAGGGTCGTAACAGTCCAGAAGCAGGAAGAGACCAAAGAGTCCAGAAGCAGGAAGAGACTAAAGAGTCCAGAAGCAGGAAGAGATCAAAGAGTCCAGAAGCAGGAAGAGACCAAAGAGTCCAGAAGCAGGAAGAGACCAAAGAACCCAGAAGCAGGAAGAGACCAAAGAGTCCAGAAGCAGGAAGAGACCAAAAAGTTCAGAAGCAGGAAGAGACCAAAGAGTCCAGAAGCAGGAAGAGACCAAAGAGTCCAGAAGCAGAAAGAGACCAAGGAGTCCAGAAACAGGAAGATACCTAAGAGTCCAGAAGCAGGAAGAGACCAAAGAGTCCAGAAGCAGGAAGAGACCAAAGAGTCCAGAAGCAGGAAGAGACCAAAGAACCCAGAAGCAGGAAAAGACCAAAGAGTCCAGAAGCAGGAAGAGACCAAAGAGTCCAGAAGCAGGAAGAGACCAAAGAGTCCAGAAGCAGGAAGAGACCAAAGAGTCCAGAAGCAGAAAGAGACCAAGGAGTCCAGAAACAGGAAGAGACCTAAGAGTCCAGAAGCAGGAAGAGACCAAAGAGTCCAGAAGCAGGAAGAGACCAAAGAGTCCAGAAGCAGGAAGAGACCAAAGAGTCCAGAAGCAGGAAGAGACCAAAGAGTCCAGAAGCAGGAAGAGATGAATAAAATGTCTGTTGCCCGTCAGGCTTCAACTACCAGTCCTCCAGCGACGTCTCACAACCAATCAAGTCTTACAAGGCAGTGGCGCCACTGTCCAACAGCCTAATTCTCGGTGAAGCCACATCCAGGGTCCGCCTCCACCACCAACCCAGCCAAAACCTTCACCAGTCACGGCTTGTGAATGATTACAGTACGACTACTGAACTATTTAACCTAACGGGAAGGATTGTCGGATCAAACCACAGCAAGATTGCAAAGACGATCAACAGCCTACTGTCTGCAAATGGACTGTCAACCGTCATTGTACTAGGTGACGTGCTTCCTGCAACATTGGTTCCAGCACCTGATGATCCTGCAACAGCAACAACATCACCTTTTCTGCCAGGAGAACTGCTCCAGCTGTTGTGGGGTACGGTTGTTCTGTCCGGCCACTGCAGTTGTTCTCGACCCGGCGAGGAGTGAGGACCTGGATGTCGCTGCTGACGTGGCTTGTGTCCCGTGTTTTTGCTGAGGGGCCCTTGGGACCGTGACGGTCTGCAATCATGGGAGGGGGGGAGGTCCTGTGCCCCCTGTTACCAGGCAGACCTCCATTGGCCTGGAGTTCTCTGGGATTGTTCCTACCACGCTGTGGAGGTGGTAATGATTGATATGCTACATGTCCCAGTGGGGTCTGTATGTGGTGTGCAGCTGCTTGCCGGACAGCGGGCAATTGTCAAGTTCAGCTCCCCGGCGATTTTTCAAGGTCTCGTCACGCGCTATGATGGGCGCTCATTCGATCTTCCTGGAGATGGTGGGTCGGTGACCCTCTCGGATCGTTGTGGACCCACGACGTATGTGGCAGTTTTCTTGAGGTTATCTTGAGATGATTTCGGGGCATTAGTGTACCCGTGGCCCGGTCCTCGACCAGGCCTCCACCCCCAGGAAGCAGCCCGTGACAGCTGACTAACACCCAGGTACCTATTTTACTGCAAGGTAACAGGGGCATAGGATGAAAGAAACTCTGCCCATTGTTTCTCACCGGCGCCTGGGATCGAACCCGTTCGACCAGTGCACGGGATGCCTTTTGAGTTCCACAAGGATCTCCTACGTCGGTACTTTGCCCGATTTGGGCGGGTCCTACATGTGAGGATGAATGCCGTTCCTACTGGGAGACGGAAGGGGGTCCCGTGTGGGACCCACACTCTCGCCATGCGCCTCCGGAATCCTGTACCATCCTCCATCATGCTGTTGGGGTTCCCGATTCGTGTTTTTCAGGCAGGACAACCTCGGACTTGTTTCAGGTGTGGCCTACCAGGTCACCTGGCTGCGGGGTGTGATGAGTACCTGGGTCACCCCGTTAACCTCTTCCAGGAGGAGGATTTTCCCCTGCTGTCGGCCCCGGACCTGTCTCCACGTGCTGGACTGTGTGTTGATTCCCTGCTGGTTTCTACCCCGGTGTTGGGTGGTGGAGTGGATGTTGACGTGGGGTTTGGGGCAGCCTAGCCCCCATCGCCGGCTTCCCCACCTCCGACGTCCCTGCCCCTGTCGCCCCAGCTCGCCCCGTCTCGGCCGCCCAGGCCTGCTCCGTCCCTGCATGCGGCGTCTCCTGTCCCCGTTGGATGTCCGTAGCGAGAAGTCTCCTGCTGTATGTGGTCCGTTGCCCCCGGCCGTGAAAGGCTGCGGTTCTCAGGGGCCGGGCCTTGAAGGCGCGTCCGTCAGAGAGTTCTGCTGTGTTACGAGATGATGGGGGTGCTCGGATGACCGGCAGCCCGTCTCCAAGCACTCAAGGCGAGTCCTGAGTGTGTCTCCCCTTCGTGGGGTGCCTTGGGTGGAGATGGAAGAGTACGTTGATCTGGCGTCTCCTGTCGAGGTTGGCGGTGCTGTGGGGGGGGGGGGGAGGGGCTCTGTGCTGCGTCCGGTGTCGCCACCTGTGCCTACTGCTGATGACTCCTTACGGTGGGAGGTTGCTCCTGCCGAACCGGACCTCGTCGTGGTCTTACGGAAGGATGTGTGCCAAGGTGCCTCTGCTCTTGTGCTCGGTGGCGGGGACCCCGACTCATCTGTGTCCTTTGCGGGTTCCCCTAGTTTGCAGCCCCATGTGAAGCCTCGTGAGAAGCCTCATGCGCCGGCCAGTACAAAGCCCTGTGCGGTGCCTGGAGCACCTCCCAGTGCCGATTCTAGTGCGAAGCCCCCTAATGTGGACCTCTTCCCTGTGCTCGCGGCCAACGGGGCGTGGTCCCTCAGTCACGGGTTTTGGACCTCGTTTGGGACGACAGGGTGCGTTAGGGCCCGTGGTGCTCTTCGACTATTTGGGTACCGAGGTTAAAGGGGTTTATTTATGGGGTACCTGATTGGATGCCTCGCCCTTGTGCGTCTCCTGGTAGACCGGTGTCCGAAGACGTTCAGCTGATCTGGGAGGTGTAATGCTTGCGCTTCCCAGCACAGGAGTTTCCGAACAAGTATCGATAGTGCACGTGTTTGATTGTATACTCCATGACTGTGATTTTGTGACCGTGTCTGTGGTTCTATGTCTGTTTTGTCTACGTATTCGGTTTCGCCCTGTTGGGCGGTGTGCTTGTGTGTGTGTTCCGTGTGCATTTTTTTGGGGGGGTTATGCTGTGCTGTGTATGTTTTGTGTTCTGTTGCTGGTGTTGTTTCTAGGGCTGATTGTGTGTATGTGTGTTTGCGGGTTCCTGTGTGTTCCGGTTATGACTTCCTGTTTGTCTTGGCTTTTAGTCCTGCTTGTGTAGCCCTTCAGGCTGGCTTGTGTTACTGGATTTGTACTTATTTTGTGCCATATCATTTCTGAGTCTTTTTCATGTTTCCTGTTGTATGCTTATTTATTTTTCTGTTTTATGTTTCCTTTCTCTGTTGTTCTCATGTTTGTTTGTGCTTTATGGATCACTGCTTGTGCTGTTTTGCCTAGCTGTTTTTATGTGTATTTAATGTACTTTATCAATAAAAAGAAAAAAAACACCACCTCTACTTAATTTACAGAACCGTCTCCAGAGCCTACTGCTCCCCAATTTGCTCCTGCAACACAATTTCAACCAACTGATCCTGCAACAACAACAACTAACACCCGCAGTGATTCTGCTTTGTCCACGTCAGCAACACGGGTCAACGTATTAAGAGCAGCTGCGACATCATTCTATGTGTCAGCTGCAACTGCAGCATCTGCAGTCTCTTAGAGACGTCACCTCTACACCAAATAATGTAGATAAACTTGCTGCAGTAACCGTAGTTGGTATTGCGCTTGGATCATCCATCTACTGTCACATGAATCCCCTGCATAGCAGTGGAACTGCCTCTTCCACTCACCTTCTATGTCATCACACTGGAAATCCACCTCTATGACAGCCAAGACCGGTCATACGATGGCTACTCCACCTGCCACTCTCCACCACCCCGTACCACCCAGTGCCTGGTGCACATCACCGGCATGCAGAGTGTCTCCGCAAACTAGCAGTTAGTCTTCAGCTCACTAGTATAGTATTGTATTGGAGTCCCATTAATGATTTAATTTGCTTGTTTTTTTGTTTGTTCTGGTATACAAGAGGCTTAACGTCTTTTGTGGGAAAGTTACTTGAATCAATAATTGCAAATACCATTCGTCATCATCTTGAAAAATATAAATTAATAAATGATTCACAACATGGATTTGCTAATGGCTAGTAGTTCCCTTATTGAGAGGGTGGGCCAGTTTCTTATTTTGCATGATCTTGATGTAACCGAGGTTGTTATCATATATGTTATCAAGGAACATGCTTTGTTCATTCATTAAATGTGTGTGTGTGTGTGTGTGTACTCACCTATTTGTGCTCGCGGGAGTTGAGCTTTGGCTCTTTAATCGCGCCTCTCAACTGTCAATCAACTGGTGTACAGATTCCTGAGCCTACCGGGCTCAATCATATATACATTTGAAACTGTGTATGGAGTTAGCCTCCACCACATCTCTGCTTAATGCATTCCATCCGTTAACTGCTCTGACACTGAAAAAGTTCTTTATAACGTCCCTGTGGCTCATGTGTGTACTAAATTTCCATCTGTGTCCCATTGCTCGTGTACCACCAGTGTTGAATAGTTTATCCTTGTTTACCCGGTCGATTCCACTGAGGATTTAGTAGGTTGCGATCATGTCTCCCCTTACTCTTCTATCTTCCAGTGTCGTAAGGTGCATTTCCCGGAGCCTTTCCTCGTAACTCATGCCTCTTAGTTCTGGGACTAGTCTAGTGGCTTACCTTTGGACTTTTTCCAGCTTCGTAATGTGCTTGACACGGTACAAGCTCCATGCTGGGGCCGGATACTCCAGGATTGGTCGTACATATAAGGTGAACAAGATTCTGAATGATTTCTTACACGTTCCTGAACGCTGTTCTGATGTTAACCAGCCTCGCATATGCCGCAGACGTTATTCTTTTTATGTGTGCCTCAGGAGACAGGTTTGGTGTGATATCAACTCCTAGATCTTTCTCTCTGTCTTGTACTCACCTAGTTGTGCTTGCGGGGGTTGAGCTCTGGCTCTTTGGTCCCGCCTCTCAACCGTCAATTGTGTGTGTGTGTGTGTGTAATTACCTAAGTGTAGTTACAGGATGAGAGCTACGCTCGTGTGTCCCGTCTTCCCAGCACACTTTGTCATATAACGCTTTGAAACTACTGACGGTCTTGGCCTCCACCACCTTCTCACGTAACTTGTTCCAACCGTCTACCACTCTGTTTGCGAAAGTGAATTTTCTTATATTTCTTCGGCATCTGTGTTTAGCTAGTTTAAATCTATGACCTCTTGTTCTTAAAGTTCCAGGTCTCAGGAAATCTTCCCTGTCGATTTTATCAATTTCTGTTACTATTTTGTATGTAGTGATCATATCACCTCTTTTTCTTCTGTCTTCTATTTTTGGCATATTTAATGCCTCTAACCTCTCCTCGTAGCTCTTGCCCTTCAGTTCTGGGAGCCACTTAGTAGCATGTCTTTGCACCTTTTCCAGTTTGTTGATGTGCTTCTTAAGATATGGGCACCACACAACCGCGGCATATTTTAGCTTTGGTCTAACAAAAGTCTTGAACAATTTCTTTAGTATATCGCCATCAATGTATTTAAAAGCAATTCTGAAGTTAGAAAGCATAGCATAGGTTCCTCGCACAATATTCTTTATGTGGTCCTCAGGTGATAGTTTTCTATCTAGAACCACCCCTAGATCTCTTTCTTTATCAGAATTATTTAAAGATTTCTCACATAATATATAGGTTGTGTGGGGTCTATGTTCTCCTATTCTACATTCCATAACATGGCATTTATCAACATTAAATTCCATTTGCCAAGTGGTGCTCCATATACTTATTTTGTCCAGGTCATCTTGAAGGGCATGACAATCATCTAAGTTTCTTATCCTTCCTATTATCTTAGCATCATCAGCAAACATTTTCATATAATTCTGTTTACCAACTGGTAGATCATGGATGTAGACAATAAACATCACTGGTGCACGAACTGAACCCCGTGGTACTCCACTTGTGACATTTCTCCAGTCCGATACATTGCCTCTGATCGCTGCCCTCATTTTTCTATCAGTCAAAAATTTTTTCATCCATGTTAGAAGCTTACCTGTCACCCCTCCAATATTTTCCAGTTTCCAGAACAACCTCCTATGTGGAACTCTGTCGAAAACCTTTTTTAGGTCCAGATAGATGCAGTCAATCCAACCATCTCTTTCCTGTAATATCTCTTTTGCTCGATCATAGACACTGAGTAAATTCGATACACAGGATCTTCCAGATCGAAAACCATACTATCTGTCTGATATTATATAATTTCTCTCCAGGTGTTCTACCCATTTATTTTTAATTATTTTTTCCAATATTTTGACTATTACACTTGTCAATGATACAGGTCTATAATTAAGGGGGGTCTTCCCTGCTTCCAATTTTGTAGATTGGAACTATGTTAGCCTTTTTCCACACATCAGCAACAACTCCTTTAAACAGGGATGCCTGAAAAATCAGTTGAAGTGGAATGCTGAGCTCAGGTGCACATTCTCTCAGAACCCATGGTGAAACTCCATCTGGACCAACTGCTTTGTTCTTAGCTCCTTGAGCATTTTTTCCACTTCGTCTCTAGACACCTCTATGTGCTCTATGTTGTTCTCTAGAATTCTTATTGTTTCTGGTTCCCTGAAGATTTCATTTTGTACAAACACACTTTGGAACTTATCGTTTAATGTTTCACACATTTCCATTTCATTTTCCGTGAATCTATTTCCCATTTGCAACCTCTGAATATTATCTTTTACCTGCAATTTGTTGTTTATGAATTTATAGAATAGACCTGGTTCTGTTTTACATTTGTCTGCAATCCGTTTTTCAAAATTTCTTTCTGCCTCTCTCCTTACTGCTGTGTAGTTGTTTCTCGCATCTTTGTATCACTGGTATGTTTGGAGGTTTGGCCTCTTCCTGTATTGATTCCATTTTTGTGTCTTTTGGTCTCTGGCCCTCTCGCAATTTCTGTTGAACCAATCCTGTTTCCTAGTTCTACATCCTTGTTTTGGTATAAAAATTTTTGTGCCTTTATCATAAATTTCACAAAACTTGACATACATCTCATTCACTCCCTTGCCTAGCAACAAGTCTGTCCAATTATACTCTCTAAAAAAAATTCTAAGGTTGCCATAATGTCCTCTCCTAAAGTCAGGTTTTTCAATTGCATCAACCTTCTTATTTTCTTCCAGATTATAACGCATTGCATACTTTATTCCCAAAAAGACATGGTCACTTTTACCCAAGGGAGGAAGGTACTGAATGTCAAATATTTCTTCTTCCTTCCTGGTAAACATCAAATCTAGCATGGAGGGAACGTCCCCTTCCCTCATCCTCGTAGCTTGTTTAACATGTTGATACCATAATGTTTCCAGGATGAGGTCTACAAGTTTACAGGTCCAAAAATCTTCTGTTTTAGCTTCATATGCTTCCTAGTCTATGGATTTCAAGCTGAAGTCGCCGACTATCAACAGCCGTGATCTATCGTTATCCGCTCTCGCTATGATCTCTCATCATTATTGTTATAAGATCTTCTCGTTTACTATCTAGCTCCTCCTTTGACCATGTGCTGCTTGGCGGTGGACTATATGCATTTATGATCATTAGTTTATCATCCTCATGGCAGATCTCTAGTGCTATTATGTCAACTTCTTGTGGATTGGAAGTCATTATTTCGTTCACCTTTAGGTGTTCTTTCACCAGCACAGCAACGCTACCGCTTTCCTAATTTTTCTGTCCCGTCTCCAAATTGAGTAGCCCCTTGGGAATATGACCTCATTTAAAATAACATCTTCAAGTTTTGTCTCTGTGAGTGCAACAATGTTTAGTGTCTGCAGTTGTATTTCATCACTTAACTCCAGTATCTTTGATCTTACTCCATCTATGTTGGTGTATGCAATCTTCAGGAACTTGTTCCCCCTCTTCTATTTTTCACTCCCCCTCTCTCTAATGATTTTGTTGGTTTGCCTTTATGTATCACTTTACTGGATTGCCTACCCCTATCACTTTGTAGAAAAAAGAATTGATTTCTTCTTCATTCCCGCTCTCATTTAAACGTTTTGCCTCGGCGAGGTTTAGTTTCAGCTTCTCTCTATCTTCTTTTGAAAGATCTCGTCTTAACGACCACACTTTCCCATCCTCATCACTTTGTAATTTTCTAGCATTCCTTAGTACTTCTTCCATCTGTTTGGCACCATTTAGGGTGATCCTCAAAGGTCGATTTTTCCCTTTTACATATCTGCCTATTCTCCAATAGTCGCACACATTCTCTATGGTTGTAAGACCTTCCACGAAGCCAACAATTTTATCTACTACTTTTGCTTCTTCTACAGCTCTTTCTGACCTAGATGTTATCTCCTTTTCTTTGCAGCCAAAAATTATCAGGGACTTACTCCGATCAACTGTGTTTTGCACCAACTTCGGGTTAGATGTCAATTCTTTTCTCACTTCCAGCCTAATGTTTGTTTTATCTTGGTTGCTGCAGTGTTTGACTTCCTTTACTGCTTCTTCAATTTTTTCCTTCTCCTTGGCCACTTGTGCATAGGTGAGTTGCATATCTTTCTTGCACTGTTCTATTACCTGTGTAACTTCCTCCATCTGTGCTGACAAAAGCTGTTTCTCCTGTTGAATTTCCTTACCTAACCTATTGTAGTCATTTAAGTTTAAATTTACTTTAACTTCTTCCATAGCTATTTTTAAGAGTTTATTTTCTTCTTCTATGGCTTTGCAATTTGTTTCCAATTGATTCTTATCCTTGCACAAGTCTTTCACTAAACCTGTGTGTGTGTGTGTGAGTGCGCTCTTTTTGTTGTATCCACATAGTTGTGTTTGTGGGGTAGAGTTCTGGGTCCTTGATTCAGCCTCCCAACTGTCAATCAACTGGTGTATATGTGTGTAGTCACCTATTTGTACTCACATTATCATTGAGAGAGCAGCCGCTGCTGCCTGTAGAAACCGATCCCATCTGCTCATCATGGGGGACATTAATCATGGAAGGATAGACTGGGAAAACAGAGAAACACATGGAGGTGAGGAAACATGGAGAGCAAAACTGCTAGAGGTGACGACTAGAAACTTTTTAAGTCAGCATGTCAAGGGTCTCACGAGAATGAGAGGCAATGATGAACCAGCAAGACTCGACCTAGTATTCCTTTTGAACGATTCAGACATAAGGGAAATCGGTCTGGAATCCCCCGGGGGCTATGAGTGATCACAGTGTACTGTTGTTTGAATATCTGGTCGAAGAAGGGTTACTGTACTCAAGGAAGGGCCCAGAAAACAAGAGGCCGGCATTCCGGAAGGGAAACTATGAGGAGATGAGAAAATCCTAACTGAAATATCTTGGGAAACAGAGCTCAGAGGAAAGACGGTTTAAGACATGACGGACTACATCACACAGAAGTGTAAGGAGGCAGCAGACAAGTACGTCCCAGTCCAAAAGAAAAAAAAATAAATGGAAATGAGAAACCCATGGTTTAATCAGAGTTGCAAGCTAGCAAAGCAGCTAAGTAATAGGGCATGGAAAAACTATAGAAACAACAGAATACTAGAGAGCAGAGAAAGATACCAGAGCGCCAGGAATGAATACGTCAGGGTGAGAAGAGAGGTAGAGAGACAATATGAAAATGACATAGCGAGCAAGGAAAAGACTCAACCCAAACTGCTGCATAGCCACATCAGGAGGAAAACAACAGTGAAGGAACAAGTAATGAAACTGAGGATAGGTGCAGAAAGATTCACTACAACCGACAAGGAAGTGTGCGAGGAACTCAAAAGAAATTCAAGGAAGTCTTCACCTCAAAGCAAGGAGAAGTCCCAGAGATAAGGGAGGGAACACCAACCCAGACACCACTAGAGGAGTTTGAGATTACCAGTGGGGAGGTGAGGAAGCATCTGCTAGATTTGGACGTGACAAAGGGTATAGGCCCGGATGGAATCACATCATGGATCCTTAAGGAAGGAGCAGAGGTTCTGTGCCTACCACTCTCCATAGTGTACAACAAGTCACTGGTAACAGACGAACTGCCAAAAATTTAGAAGACGGCCAATGTAGTCCCAATATACAAGAAGGGTGATAGGTAGGAGGCACTGAACTACAGGCCAGTGTCCCTAACTTGCATTCCATGCAAGATGATGGAAACGATTGTGTGAAAAAAGCTAGTGGAACATCTGGAGCAAACGAACTTTGTAACATAACATCAACATGGGTTCAGAGATGGCAAATCATGCCTAACAGGATTAATTGAGTTCTATGACCAGGCAACAAAAAACAGGCAAAAGAGAGAGGGCTGGGCAGACTGCATATTTCTGGACTGCCAGAAAGCTTTTGACACAGTACCAAATAAGAGACTAGTGCACAAACTGGAGATGCAGGCAGGAGTGAAAGGGAAGGTACTCCACTGGATAAGAGAGTACCTAAGCAACAGGACACAGCGAGTCACCGTGAGAAGTGAGGTCTCGGAGTGGCGGGGAGTCACCAGTGGAGTTTCACAGGGATCAGTCCTTGGACCTATACTGTTTCTGATATACGTAAATGAATTGAATTGACTCGAAAGAATTGACTCGTTCCTCTCGATGTTTGCTGATGACGGGAAAATTATGAGGAGGATCAGGACAGAGGAGGATAGTATGAGGCTACAAGATGACCTACACTAACTGATGGAATGGTCCGACAAATGGCTACTAAAGTTCAACTCAAGTAAATGTAAGTTAATGAAACTAGGAGGAGAAACTAGGAGGCCAGTCACTGGATACCGAATGGAAGATGAAGTCCTTAACGAAACGGGCAGAGAGAAAGATCTGGGAGTTGATATCACGTCAAACCTGTCTCCTGAAGCCCACATCAAAAGAATAACATCAGCGGCCTATGCGAGGCTGGCTAACATCAGAACTGCTTTCAGAAACCTGTGTAAGGAATCCTTCAGAACCTTGTATACCACATATGTAAGGCCAATCCTGGAGTATGCGGCCCCAGCATGAAGTCAGTACCTAGTCAATCACAAGACGAAACTGGAAAAAGTTCAGAGGTATGCCACTAGGTTAGTCCCAGAACTAAGTGGCATGAGTTATGAGAACAGACTACGTGACCTGCACCTCACGTCGCTGGAAGACAGAAGAGCTAGGGGAGACATGATTGTTGTAATCCACAAGTTAGTAGGAAATATTAGCTAGAGGATCATTACTACAACACTTAACGAATGATGATTGGAAGTACATATTAAGTAGACAGACTATGGATCACATATCTAAGAAAGGTCAATGGATTAAGACCGAAGCTGTTTAGCCAAATTAATAATTCCTGGGAAGAGGAATTATTCTTCGTCAGGCTTCTAGGATCAAGGTTACCGCTATAGGGATAAGGTTAATCGGATTATACCTTCCTTGAGAGGCATGGTGAAATGTTTGAGGCCATGGTTGGCTAAAGTCAGTCTGATTGTGGGAGTTGAACTGAGAAGTCCTCTGGATCTCCGTTTGCGGCAGCAGCGAAGTGTAGCAGACAGCTATGCGAGAACCTGATGTGATCTTAGTGACCAAGTTAAGTCTGCCGTATGTGAGTATTGAATGAAAGACTAACCGGGTGTGGAGCGTTGTAGTAATCATTCCGTATTAGGGACTTAGGCGGAAGTTACGAGTGTGGGTGGTGACCGCAGTGGTCAAGTGGTCTATGGGTATTGGAAGTGTATTGACCTAAAAGAGTATGTTAATATGTTATTATTTGTCAGAGTCTATTCTTTGTAATTAAATGACAAAACCCGACGGCCTTTAAATACCTTCCATATGTTCACTCATTGTGTTCCAGTACAAACCTAGTGGTACGCATCAAGGGTCTGCTGTGTGTAGGAGTACACGGTGGTAGTAACGGTTGCTGAGGCAAGGTGTTATGTGTTGTGTAATCGCTGTGTTCGGAATGAAACGGGGTTCAGCGTCACGACATGATCACCACATACAAAATTCTCAGGGGAATTGACAGGGTGGACAAGGATGGATTATATAACACGGGTGGCACATGCACAAGGGGACACAGGTGGAAGCTGAGTACCCAAATGAGCCACAGGGACATTAGAAAGAACTTTTTCAGTGTCAGAGTAGTTAGTAAATGGAATGCACTAGGAAGTGATGTGGTGTAGGCTGACTCCATACACAGTTTCAAATGTAGGTATGACAGAGCCCAGTAGGCTCAGCAATCTGTACATCAGTTGATTGACGGTTGAGAGGCAGGACCAAAGAGCCAGAGTTCAACCCCTGCAAACACAACTAGGTGAGTACAACTAGTTGTGACCGTGTTCCCCCCCTTATATTTCTCCCACGCCAGCTGTAAGAGTCATATCTACTTTACCCGAACGTTCTCTGCCTTCCAGAGAACAATTTGACATATGTGGGAGCATGAGGTGTTCTCGCATAGGAGAGAAATTAACTAAAGAAGAGTGTTTTGGCCAGTGGCTTAGGCCCTTTTGGACTCCAAGATGGCGCCGACTCCTACGTTCTCGCGCCAAAATGTTATGACGTCAGTGGCACCAGATTGGCCAAGAACGGTGACGTGGTACAATGAGCCAATGAGAAACGCCCCTGGCAAGTGTGACGTCATGAGTGGAGGTAGGTCCGGGATGTGTGACCTGTGGCGCCAGGAGTTAGATACAACATGTCAACAAGGGCGGACGTGCGATAGGGGGGTCCTGTCAGTCTGACAGTATTCGTCCCTCTCCGGTGAATATATGCATCACCAGTGGTCTGCGAGCATCCTGTGAGGTCTTCCTGAACTCCGTGAGGCGGACAGAAGAAGGAATTGACGGGAAACGAGCAACAAGTGCTCCAGTGACAGGTGCTTAGCAAGAGTGAAGCCTGGGCAGTGACGTCAGAGACCACTGTACTATTTCACCAGTTGGGTGATGACGTAGCTGCTGGGCCAGTTCACCGTGAGGAAGGGAACGACGGCAGCCGGGAGTAAGGACTGCAGACGTAGTTGTCAGGAGGAGGCGATAGGAGATCGACTCCAACCCTTCAAGAGGTTGCAGAGGAGCACGGAGCCTGCAGAGAGAAGCTGTACAGAGAAGACACGTTTTTGGGTGTTGGTTGAGGTCCTGGAAAGAGCATCAGTGTGTGTGGGGGTGTACCCTACAGCAAGTCGTGAGCCGGGACCAGGAGCTTCAATTCAACCCTCAACAGAGGACGAGTCCACATCATTTATGGTGGAAGTAGGTAATTCAGTTTTCCCTCCCATTCCCCTTTAGTTAGCGATTAGCCAGAGTATCTTCTATGTCATGAGCAAGGCTCACCAATGTCTATGTTTCTAGTAAGACACAGTTGTGAAGGGAGATGCTATAGAGCTCTCACGAGATATATATATGGTGTGTGATTGCACCTGTGGTTTGACGAAGAGATGACTATGACGAGGACATTTATATTTACATGTCATTTATATATATATATATATATATATATATATATATATATATATATATATATATATATATATATATATATATATATATATATATATATATATATATATTCATTCATTTATTGTTTTGATTGTTGGATGAAACAATCGGGATGATAGCCGACAGAGTGTACCGTGATCCGGCCTGTACTCCTCTTGACATACCAGAAAACAGTCTAAGGAAACTACTCCAAGCTTGTACTAAAGAGGCACCCTTCTTGAGCCCGGATGGACACATGTATAAGCAAGTAGATGGGGTCGCCATGGGTTCTCCCCTAGGTGTCCTGTTTGAAAACTTCTACATGGGTACCATCGAGCAAAAAGTCTTAGTCGACATGAATATGAAACCGGCCATATACTGCAGGTATGTTGACGACATTTTTACACAGGTACCTGATGTCAGACATCTGCAGGAGCTGAAGGGGGCATTTGAGCAGAATTCTGTGTTGCGTTTCACTTACGAGATGGAGAAGGAAGGGAAGCTGCCCTTTCTAGATGTAACAGTCATGGAAAGGAGCGGAGTTTTCCACACTGCAGTCTACACTAAGGAAACAAACATAGGAATGTGCCTGAATGCCAACAGTGACTGCCCGGACAGGTACAAGAGGAGTGTTGTTAACGCTTATGTCGACCGTGCCCTCAGCCACAGCTCAGAATGGAAGCAAGTCGACGAAGAACTCTGTAGGGTAAGGCAGGTCCTAGTCAACAACGGCTTCTCCAATGGTTTCGTGGAAGACATCATAAGAAGGAAAGTGAAACGCTATGCAACCTCTGAAGAAACAACTAACACAACACCTATACCCCCTATTAGACTATTTTACAGGAACTTCTTTTCCACAGCCCATAAAACGGAGGAAAGGGTCCTGAAAGATATTGTTAATAGAAACGTTATTCCTTACAGACAAAAATCAGAAGATACAACTGACGATTTACTATAAAACCAAAAAAACGGTCAGCCTACTCATGAGAAACTCTCCAGACACAAAGCAGAACGTTTTAAAAGAGACCAACATCGTCTATGCCTTCAAATGCCCTCTTGGGGATTGTAAGCCTCAAAAAACTCTGTATATAGGCAAGACAACAACATCTCTTTCCAGGCGTTTAACGATACATAAGCAACAGGGCTCCATTAAGGAACATATACCCTCATCCCACAACCAAACCATCACCAGAGAAATCTTAGCAAACAACACAGAAATCATTGATAGATACAGCGATAGCAGGCGGCTCGACGTCTGCGAGGCACTACACATCAAGAAATCAACACCAGCAATCAACAGCCAATTAATGCACAACTATATTCTACCCACTTCAAGACTCCGCTCCAATAGAGAAGCATCAAGAAATATGGACCAATAGGCTTTCAACAATTACTTCCACTCAATATCTATTGTTTCGTGTTCTGTCTTGTGTTTGAATTTAATACCCATTCAATACCCATTGTTGAAAGTTTGTTTTCACCTCATCCACCTCACCCAAATGTAGATATAAAATCGAAGATGTGCAAGCTCTATTCAGTTCAGTTGTGTGTTTGAAAACTAAAGTCTTTGAAAATGTAATAAGTTTTACGAAACGCGCTCATGTGTCATGTCAGGCTAGAAATAAAAATGAATTTTGGAGAATTGATCTTTGAATTACCATGAACAGTGAAAAGTAACGTAAGAAAGATCGAGAAAATTCGTGTTAGAATTATTAATCTTACTTTTTCGGTCATATTTAATAATATATATATATATATATATATATATATATATATATATATATATATATATATATATATATATATATATATATATATATATATATATATATATATATATATATATGTATGTACAATTTAATAGGGTAAGGCTGTGTGCCTAGAGTTACCTAGTTTTTATAAATATTGATAAAGTAAACTATATATACTGGAGTTATTAAATAGTATATTCCTATGCCTAGTGGTCAACTGTGATTATGCCAGTGTTGTGATATACTGTGAATACGAGGGAATAATAGGCGCCGAATAATAATAATAGGAATAATAGTGTCGGAACGCACGTCAACTGGGAGTGTTGCCATTCCGGGAGTGTTCCAGAACTGTGAAGAGGCGGAGAGAGGGCTGCTCATTTATTCCTTTGCCATGTTGTTGATGCAGAGTTGTGATTCTTTGATCTTTTAAGTAAACTACAAAACCACCACCGTGTTTGTGTCAACCCTCTATTACCTTGTTGCTATTGAGACTATCTAAGAGTGAGTGATATAAACATATACTTACCTGTTACCAAATTGATTAGTATTCCCTGGGGCCACTACTATGTTACTACTATTCTACTGAGGTGCTACTGGACACGGTAAACACCAGTTGGCGACCTATAGTGAGCGGTAGAGCCCTGTGTCGGGACGGGCACATGATCAAGTGAAGGGATCTTGTTCTCACTCGTCTATAGGCTACGAGGCCAGCTGGAGACAGACTGAGAGACTCTCCTGGTGAACAGTGGCACCGTGAGGATCGAGTGCAGACCCGTGGGGGCTACAGTAAGTAACGTTTATCACTACTAATACTTGGTGGTGACTGGCTAGAGAGACACCCCGACATTGGTGAGTACCTATTTGTGTTTGCAGGGGTCGAGCTTTGGCTCTTTGGTCCCGCCTCTCAACTGTCAATCATCTGGTGTACAGATTCCTGAGCCTACTGGGCTCTATCATATCTACATTTAAAACTGTGTATGGAGTCAGCCTCCACCACATCACTGACTAATGCATTCCACCTGTTAACTACTCTGTCACTGAAAAAGTTCTTTCTAAAGTCTCTGTGTCTCATTTGGCTTCAAGTTCTGAAGGATTCCTTACACAGGTTTCTGAAAGCAGTTCTGATGTTAGCCAGCCTCACATAGGCCGCTGATGATATTCTATTGATGTGGGCTTCAGGAGACAGGTTTCAGAAACAGGATAGGTCCAGGGACTGATCCCTGTGGGGCTCCACTAGTGACTCCCCGCCACTCCGAGTCCTCACCCCTCATGGTGACTTGCTGTGTCCTGTTGCTTAGGTACTACTTTACCCAGGGAAGTATCTTTCCTTTTTCTCCTGCCTGCATCTCCAGTTTGTGCACTAGTCTCTTGTGTGGTACTGTGTCAAAAGCTTTCTGGCAGTCCAGAAATATGCAGTCTGCCCAATCCTCTCTCTCTCTTGCCTGATTTTTGTTGCCAAGTCATAGAACTCAATTAAACCTGTTTAGCATGATTTGCCAAATCTGAACCCGTGATGAAGTTGTGTTACAAAGTTCTTCCGCTCCAGATGTTCCACTAGATTTTTTCGCACAATCATCTCCATCATCGTGCATGGAATGCAAGATGATGGATGCAGTTAGGGACATTGACCTGTAGTTCAGTGCCTCCTGCCTATCACCCTTTTTGTATATTGGGACTACATTGGCCGCCTTCCAAATTTTTGGCAGTTCACCTGTTACCAGTGACTTGTTGTACATTATGGAGAGTGGCAGGCACAGAGCCTCTGCTCCTTCCTTTAGAATCCATGGTGAGATTCCATCCGGGCCTATAGCCTTTGTCACGTCCACATCTAGCAGATGCTTCCTCACCTCCCCACTGGTAATCATAAACTCCTCTAGTGGTGTCTGGTTTAATGTTCCCTCTCTTATCTCTGGGACTTCTCCTTGCTCTGAGGTGAAGACCTCCTGGAATTTCTTATTGAGTTCCTCACACACTTCCTTGTCGTTTGTAGTGAATAATTCTGCCCCTATCCTCAGTTTCATTACCTGTTCCTTCACTGTTGTTTTCTTCCTGATGTGGTTATGCAGCAGCTTGGGTTGAGTCTTGCTCGCTATGTCATTTTCATATTGCCTCTCTACCTCTCTTCTCACCCTGACGTATTCATTCCTGGCGCTCTGGTATCTTTCTCTGCTCTTTAGTTCCCACCTGTTCTTGCTGGGGGGTTCCAGCAACAGGTGGGTGTGGGGGGCACCAGCAACAGGTGGGTGTGGGGGTCACCAACAACAGGTGGGTGTGGGGGTGCACCAGCAATAGCTGGGTGGGGGAGGAACCTGCAGCAGGTGGGTGTGGGAGGCACCAGCTACAGGTGGGTGTGGGAGGCACCTGCAACAGGTGGGTGTGGGGGGCACCAGCAACAGGTGGGTGTGGGGGACACCAGCAACAGGTGGGTATGGGGGGCACCAGCAACAGGTGGGTGTGGGGGGGGCACCAGCAACAGGTGGGTGTGGGGGCACCAGCAACAGGTGGGTGTGGAGGGCACCAGCAACAGGTGGGTATAGGGGGCACCACCAACAGGTGGGTGTGGGGGGGCACCAGCAACAGGTGGGTGTGGGGGGGCAGCAGCAAATGGTGGGTATGAGGGCACCAGCTACAGATGGTTGTGGGGGGGTACCGACAACAGATGGGAGTTGGATCACCAGCAACAGGTGGGTGTGGGGGCTCCAGCAACAGGTGGGTGTGGGGAGTATCAGCAACAGGTGGGTATGAGGGCACCAGCAACAGGTGGGTATGAGGGCACCAGCAACAGGTGGGTGCGGGGGGGGGGGGACCAGCAACAGGTGGGTGTGGGGGGCACCAGCAACAGGTGGGTGTAGGGGGCACCAGCAACAGGTGGGAATGAGGGCACCAGCAACAGGTGGGTGTGGGGACACCAGCAACAGGTGGGTATGAGGGCACCAGCAACAGGTGGGTGTGGGGGGCACCAGCAACAGGTGGGTATGAGGGCACCAGCAACAGGTGGGTGTGGGGGGCACCAGCAACAGGTGGGTGTGGGGGGCACCAGCAACAGGTGGGTGTGGGGGGGCACCAGCAACAACTGGATGTGGGTGATGGTGGTAGTGTGTGGTGGTGGTTGTAATGTGTGGTGGTAGTGTTAGTGTGTGGTGGCAGTGTGTGGTGGTGGTGGTAGTGTGTGGTGATGGTGGTAGTGTGTGGTGCTGGTTGTAATTTGTGGTTGTGTGGTGGTGGTTGTAATGTGTAGTGGTGGTGGTAGTGTATGGTGGTTGTGGTAGTGTGTGATGGTGTTGATGGTAGTATGTAGTGGTGGTGGTAGTGTGTAGTGGTGGTAGTATGTGGTTGTGGTGATAGTGTGTGGTGGTGGTGGTAGTGTGGTGGGGGTTCTTGCAAAATGTGGTGGTGGTAATGTGTAGTGGATGTTGGAATGTGTGGTGGTGGTTGTAATGTGAGGTGGTGGTAGTGTGTTGGGGTTGTGGTATCGTGTGTAAGTGGTGGTAGTGGTGGTGGTGGTGTGTGGTGGTGATTGTAGTGAGTTTTGGTGGTTGCAGTGTGAGGTGTTGGTGGTAATATGTGGTTGTGGTTTTGGTGGTGATAGTGTGGTGGTGGTAGTGTGTGGTGGTAGTGGTAGTGTGTGGTGGTGGTTGCATTGTGTGGTGGTGGTTGAATTGTGTGGTGGTGGTGGTGGTAGTGTGTGTTGGTACATGTAATGTGTGGTGGTGGTGGTAGTGTTTGGTGGTGGTTGATATGTGTGGTGGTAGTAGTAATGTGTAATGGTGGTGTTGGTAGTGCGTGGTGGTGTTGTAGTACGTAGTGGTGGTAGTGTGTGGTGATGATGATGGAGATTGGTGATGGTGGTAGTGTGTTATGGTTGTAATAGTGTGTGGTGGTGGTAGTGTGTTATGGTGGTTGTAATGTGTGGTGGTGGTGGTAGTGTGTGGTGTTGGTGGTAGTGTTTATGTGGTGGTAGTAGAGTGGGGTGGTGGTGGTAGTGTGTGGTGGTGGTTGTAATGTATGGTGGTGGTGGTAGTATGTGGTGGTGGTGGTAGTATGTGGTGTTGGTGGTTGTGTGTGGTGGTGGTGGCAGTGTGTGGTGGTGGTGGCAGTGTGTGGTGGTGGTGTTATTGTGTGGTGGTTGTTAGTGTGTGGTGGTGGTGGTATTCTCTGATGGTAGTTGTAGTGTGTGGTGGTGGTGGTATTGTGTGGTAGTGTATGGTGGTGGTGGTAGTGTTTTTTGGTGGTGGTTGTCGTGTGAGGTGGTGGTACTGTGTGGTGGTGGTATTGTTTGGTGGTGGTGGTAGTGTGTGGATGTGGTTGCAATATTTGGTGGTGGTTGTATTGTGTGGAGGTAGTGGTAGTGTGTGGTGGTGGTTATAATGTGTGGTGGTGGTTGTATTGTGTGGTGGTGGTGGTAGTAGGATGAGGTGGTGGTTGTTGTGTGTGATGTTGGTGGTAGTGTGTAGTAGTGGTTGTAATGTGTTGTGGTGGTGGTGGTAGTTTGTAGATGTGGTTGTAATGTGTGGTGGTTGTGGTAGTGTGTGGTGGTGGAGTTAGTGTGTGGTGGTGGAGTTAGTGTGTGGTGGTGTTTGTAAAGTGTAACGGTTGTGGTAGCGTGTGGTGGTGGTGGTAGTGTGTGTGGTGGTGGTGATTGTGTGTGGTGGTGGTGGTAGTGTATGTTGGTGGTTGTAGAGTGTGGTGGTGGTGGTGGTGGTAGTGTGTGGTGGTGGTGGTGGATGTCGTGTGTGGTGGTGGATGTAATGTGTGTTGGTGGTGGTGGTAGTAGTGTGTGGTGGTGGTAGTGTTGTGGGGGTGGTTGTAATTTGTGGTGGTAGTTGAAGTGTGTGGTGGTGGTGGTAGTGTGTGGTGGTTGCCGTGTCTGGTGGTGGTGGTAGTGTGTGGGGGTGGTTGTAGTGTGTGGTGCTGCTGGTAGTGTGGTGGTGGTTGTGGTGTGTGGTGGTGGTTATGTTGAGGTAATAGTGGTAGTGTGCGGTTGTGATTGTAGTGTGTGGTGGTGGTGGTAGTGTGTTGTAGTGGTGGTAGTGTGCCGTGGAAGTTGTAATGTATGGTGGTGGTGGTAGTGTGTGGTGGTGGTAGTGGTAGTGTGTGGTGTTGGTAGTATGTGGTGGTAGTGTGTGGTGGTGGTGGTAGTGTGTTATGGAGGTTGTAGTGTGGGGTGGTGGAGGTAGTGTGTGGTGGTTGTAATAGTGTGTGGTGGTGGTAGTGTGTTATGGTGGTTGTAATGTGTGGTGGTGGTGGTGGTAGTGCGTGGTGTTGGTGGTAGTGTTTGTGTGGTGGTAGTAGAGTGGGGTGGTGGTGGTAGTGTGTGGTGGTGGTTGTAAAGTATGGTGGTGGTGGTAGTATGTGGTGGTGGTGGTAATATGTGGTGTTGGTGGTTGTGTGTGGTGGTGGTGGCAGTGTGTGGTGGTGGTGTTAGTGTGTGGTGGTTGTTAGTGTGTTTGTGGTGGTGGTATTCTCTGATGGTAGTTGTAGTGTGTGGTGGTGGTGGTATTGTGTGGTGGTGGTGGTAGTGTATGGTGGTGGTGGTAGTGTTTTTTGGTGGTGGTTGTCGTGTGAGGCGGTGGTACTGTGTGGTGGTGGTAGTATTGTTTGGTGGTGGTGGTAGTGTGTGGATGTGGTTGCAATATTTGGTGGTGGTTGTATTGTGTGGATGTAGTGGTAGTGTGTGGTGGTGGTTATAATGTGTGGTGGTGGTTGTAGTGTGTGGTGGTGGTGGTAATAGGATGAGATGGTGGTTGTTGTGTGTGATGTTGGTGGTAGTGTGTAGTAGTGGTTGTAATGTGTTGTGGTGGTGGTGGTAGTTTGTAGATGTGGTTGTAATGTGTGGTGGTTGTGGTAGTGTGTGGTGGTGGAGTTAGTGTGTGGTGGTGTTTGTAAAGTGTAATGGTGGTGGTAGCGTGTGGTGGTGGTAGTGTGTGTGGTGGTGATAGTGTGTGGTGGTGGTGGTAGTGTATGTTGGTGGTTGTAGAGTGTGGTGGTGGTGGTGTGTGGTGGTGGTGGTAGTGTGTGGTGGTGGTGGTGGATGTCGTGTGTGGTGGTGGATGTAATGTGTGTTGGTGGTGGTGGTGGTAGTGTGTGGTGGTGGTAGTGTTGTGGGGGTGGTTGTAATTTGTGGTTGTAGTTGAAGTGTGTGGTGGTGGTGGTAGTGTGTGGTGGTTGCCGTGCCTGGTGGTGGTGGTAGTGTGTGGGGGTGGTTGTAGTGTGTGGTGCTGGTGGTAGTGTGGTGGTGGTTGTGGTGTGTGGTGGTGGTTATGTTGATGTAATAGTTGTAGTGTGCGGTTGTGATTGTAGTGTGTGGTGGTGGTGGTAGTGTGTTGTAGTGGTGGTAGTGTGTCGTGGAAGTTGTAATGTATGGTGGTGGTGGTAGTGTGTGGTGGTGGTAGTGGTAGTGTGTGGTGTTGGTAGTATTTGGTGGTAGTGTGTGGTGGTGGTGGTAGTGTGTTATGGAGGTTGTAGTGTGTGGTGGTGGAGGTAGTGTGTGGTGGAGGTGGTAGTGTGTTATGGTGGTTGTAATGTGTGTTGGTGGTGGTTGTGTGTGGTGATGGTGGTTATAGAGTGTGGTGGAGGTGGTAGTGTGTTATGGTGGTTGTAATGTGTGTTGGTGGTGGTAGTGTGTGGTGGTGGTGGTTATAGAGTGTGGTGGTGGTGGTGGTGGTAGTGTGTGGTGGTGGTGGTAGTGTGTTATGGAGGTTGTAATGTGTGGTGGTGTTGGTTGTGTGTGGTGATGGTGGTAGTGTGTGGTGGTGGTGGTTGTAGAGTGTGGTGGTGGTGGTAGTGTGTGGTGGTGGCAGTGTGTGGTGGAGGTGGTAGTGTGTTTTGGTGGTTGAAATGTGTGGTGGTGGTGGTGGTTGTGTGTGGTGGTGGTGGTAGTGTGTGGTGGTGGTAGTGTATGTTTGTGGGTATAGAGTGTGGTGGTGGTGGTAGTGTGTGATGCTGGTGGTTGTCGTGTGTCGTGGAGGTGGTAGTGTGTGGTGGTGGTGGTAGTGTGAGGTGGTGGTAGTGTGTTATGGTGGTTGTAATGTGTGGTGGTGGTGGTAGTGTGTGGTGGTGGTTGTAATGTGTAGTGGTTGTGGTGGTAGTGTGTGGTGGTGGTAGTGTGTGGTGGTGGTGGAAGTGTGTATGTGGTGGTGGTAGTGTGTGGTGGTGGTGGTAGTGTGTGGTGGTGGTTGTAATGTGTAGTGGTTGTGGTGGTAGTGTGTGGTGGTGGTAGTGTGTGGTGGTGGTGGTGGTGGTGGTAAGGTGTGGTGGTGGTGGTGGTAGTGTGTGATGGTGGTGGTGGTGGTGGTAGTGTGTGGTGGTGGTAGTGTGGTGGGGGTGGTTGTAATAGCACAATAATAGGTGGTTGTAATAGCAGGGTAGCACAATAGTAAATATATGGTACTTGGATCCCACCCTGTTGCAGGGTTAGCAAAATAAGGAATAATATAATGCACTACTGACTAGTTCAAGACTAGTTGAAATAATTTCTACTAAAGAAACTACTAAGTTATTTAGTCTGCATTTGTGCAAAACTTATATAAATATATATATATATATATATATATATATATATATATATATATATATATATATATATATATATATATATATATATATATAATATATATATATATATATATATATATATATATGTATATGTATATATATATATATATATATATATATATATATATATATATATATATATATATATATATATATATATATATATATATATATATATATTATTAACAACCCGTTCTCGCAAATTCGTAAAGTCAATATTGACTTATTAAATAAGTGCATAGTATTATAGTCCCGTGGGTTGGTTGATGTTGTCGTCGTTGATCCTTCTTTACGGACAACCCAACCCACAACTCGGTAGAGTGTTTATACTTCGCTAGGAGATCACACTAGGCGCTTCTGGCCCTTGGAGAGGGGCTCAACGTCACACATCTAGGGGATGCGGCTCCAACACTTAGCCTCGTTGTCACGTGCACACACCCACTCGAGCCGCTGTTACTCCCCACTCTCTCCTTAGGTGATATGATCTCCTCAATCCCCCTTTGACTTATTAGTATTGCCTTCTACCCTGTCCACAGCAGTGGTTCTTGGTTCTTTCTCTCTCTCTCTCTTCTTCCGTACTATTTCATGGGAAGCCTCACTAGGACAAGGGCAAACACCAGCAAATTGAAATACATTTACTGGACAAAGCACATACACAATACATATACACATATAATAATAATGAATCCTATACTCTATACTATTACAATCAGGTTGCACTCCAACATCATCAGAACTCTATCATCAGCTTATCAAGTAGTATCCAATCTCCCTGTTCGCCACCTGATACAATCAACCTCCTCAAGTTGATCAAGTCTACATACACTGTTGCACCATCAGCAAGAGAATATATATATGTATCTATAAATGTGTACAAAGAAAATCAGCATGTGAATGCAATAACATATATCATTATAAACATTCCTTCATACACAACAATGATCAATCGATCACTCTATCAGTCCTAGAACACATACATCTGTAGGTAATCCAGCCTACGCCTGCAACTCTAAACTTCAGTATAAAACACTCATTGACGTGAGAATGCAAACAACCACTCACCTCTCACTGCGTCTTGCACGCTAATGACAACCAAACACTATCACTCCCTACAAGTAATCCACCAGAACTTCCCTTCCACTTCTGGAAGTTCACTACCCTGATATCTTCAGGTTCTTCCGGGCTTAACTACCAGGATCCTCTGCAGCTCCTCCAGGCTGCTATCATGAAGTTTCCTTGAGCAACTACGGTGCTTCACCCTTCTGCTAGGGTCCTCCACAGCTCTCTTGGCTGCCACACCATGAAGTTCCCTCGAGCAACTATGATGCTTCGCCACCTCTACAGAAGCACGTGACACTCCTCTTCACTGCTTCTCCTCACAGCTCGAGGTCCTCTGTTCCACTACCTGGGAGTCTCATCAACTACTCCTTCTGTGCTGGCTTCGAAGTTCTCAGCAACTTCTTCCCCAAAGACAAACCTGCAACCCATCGACACTCCAATAAAAATGTTTCCCCTTTAACACATAAACAAAAATAATCACACAATATGTTTGCCTCAAACCTCTATCTGTCCTCTACATACTGTGAAAGTGGACTCCCCCGTTTTGGGCGGGTTCATACTCCACCTCGCCCGGCGGGCCTCCTCACTCAGGGAGGGTCCTTCACCGTCAGGAGCCAGGCTCCCTCAGTTGCCCGCCAGCGCTCAGAGGGGACGGACGTCGCTCCGTGTTCCTCCCTCTCCACTCTCTTATTTCAGGCCTTCTCCCTTATTACAACATGTCTCATTTATCAATAAACATTGCTACTGTCGCTGGGCACACGACAAACTACAAGCAATCACTATGAACTGGCGTATATCGTGCTTACCACAGATTGCCTAGTCGAGGGCGCTCCTCCCTCTGACGAAGCTTGTGGTCAGGGCGCTGCCGCGGCCCACAATAATGCCTCTGGGCGGTTTAATAAACACTTCTCATCGCCCACGACTTGAGACCACAACGTTCCCAGCTCGGTTCCACAGCTGGTACGTCTGCACACTTCTCTTCTCTTGGAGATATATCACTAGGGGTTCCCTTCTAACGGGAGCTCACCGGAGCGTGGCTTTCCCCTGCGATGTCTGGCCTCAAGTGAGGTCAAAGCCCCTTCAGAAGCGAGCCTCACGCCTCCAGCAAAATGTTCACATCTCCTAGCCAGTCATTTATCTGTTTTCTTCTTCATTGCCCATAATCTTAAATTGTTATATATATCCAAGCAACCATTTTACAAATGGGTTATCACCTCAATATTTTCTAGACCTACTAATCAGGTCAGGCTTGATGAATAACTCTCAAAGAGGGAGACTCGTTGCTCCTGCAGGCTGAGATCATAACACTAGGTGACATACTAAACATAATAGATACCCTTAAAAAGCTTAATTGAAAACACCAACCTTACCTAACCTTGTTAGTATCTTAAGATAAGCATCTTATAGCTTCGTAATTACAATTGTTACTTAACCTATTATAGGTATAGGTTAAGTAATAATTGTAATTACGAAGCAATAAGATGCTTATCTTAAGATACTAACAAGGTTAGGTAAGGTCGGTGTTTTCTATGAAGCTTTTTAAGAGTATCTATTATGTTTAGTATATCACCTATGCACGTAGTTAATAAGTCAATATTGACTTTACGAATTTGCGAGAAAGTGATGATTATTAAATATGACCGAAAAAGTAAGATTAATAATTCTAACACGAATTTTCTCTATCTTTCTTACACTTCTTTTCACTGTTGATGGTAATTCAAAGATCAATTCTCCAAAATTCATTTTTATTTCTAGTCTGACGCGACACTTGAGCGCGTTTCGTAAAACTTATTACATTTTCAAAGACTTAAGTTTACAAACACACAACTGAAACTGAATAGAGCTTTGCACATCTTCGAGTTTATATCAACATTTGGGTGAGGTGGATGAGGTGAAAACGAACTTTCAACAATGGGTATTAAATGGGTATTAAATTCTAACACAAGACAGAACACGAAACAATAGGTATTGAGTGGAAGTAATTGTAGAAAGCCTATTGGTCCATATTTCTTGATGCTTCTCTATTGGAGCGGAGTCTTGAAGTGGGTAGAATATAGTTGTGCATTAATTGGCTGTTGATTGCTGGTGTTGACTTCTTGATGTGTAGTGCCTCGCAGACGACAAGCCACCTGCTATCGCTGTATCTATCGAAGATTTCTGTGTTGTTTGCTAAGATTTCTCTGGTGAGGGTTTGTTTGTGGGAAGAGATTATATGTTCCTTAATGGAGCCCTGTTGCTTATGCATCGTTAAACGCCTGGAAAGAGATGTTGTTGTCTTGCCTATATACTGTTTTTTTTGAGGCTTACAATCCCCAAGAGGGCATTTGAAGGCATAGACGACGTTGGTCTCTTTTTAAAGCGTTCTGCTTTGTGTCTGGAGAGTTTCTCATGAGTAGGCTGGCCGTTTTTCTGATTTTATAGTAAATCGTCAGTTGTATCTTCTGATTTTTGTCTGTAGGGATAACGTTTCTACTGACAATATCTTTCAGGACCCTTTCCTCCGTTTTATGGGCTGTGGAAAAGAAGTTCCTGTAAAATAGTCTAATAGGGGGTATAGGTGTTGTGTTAGTTGTTTCTTCAGAGGTTGCATAGCGTTTCACTTTCCTTCTTATGATGTCTTCCACGAAACCATTGGAGAAGCCGTTGTTGACTAGGACCTGCCTTACCCTACAGAGTTCTTCGTCGACTTGCTTCCATTCTGAGCTGTGGCTGAGGACACGGTCGACATAAGCGTTAACAACACTCCTTTTGTACCTGTCCGGGCAGTCACTGTTGGCATTCAGGCATATTCCTATGTTTGTTTCCTTAGTGTAGACTGCAGTGTGGAAAACTCCGCTCCTTTCCATGACTGTTACATCTAGAAAGGGCAGCTTCCCATCCTTCTCCATCTCGTAAGTGAAACGCAACACAGAATTCTGCTCAAATGCCTCCTTCAGCTCCTGCAGATGTCTGACATCAGGTACCTGTGTAAAAATGTCGTCAACATACCTGCAGTATATGGCCGGTTTCATATTCATGTCGACTAAGACTTTTTGCTCGATGGTACCCATGTAGAAGTTTTCAAACAGGACACCTAGGGGAGAACCCATGGCGACCCCATCTACTTGCTTATACATGTGTCCATCCGGGCTCAAGAAGGGTGCCTCTTTAGTACAAGCTTGGAGTAGTTTCCTTAGACTGTTTTCTGGTATGTCAAGAGGAGTACAGGCCGGATCACGGTACACTCTGTCGGCTATCATCCCGATTGTTTCATCCAACAATCAAAACAATGAATGAATGAATATATATATATATATATATATATATATATATATATATATATATATATATAAATGACATGTAAATATAAATGTCCTCGTCATAGTCATCTCTTCGTCAAACCACAGGTGCAATCACACACCATATATATATCTCGTGAGAGCTCTATAGCATCTCCCTTCATAACTGTGTCTTACTAGAAACATAGACATTGGTGAGCCTTGCTCACGACATAGAAGATACTCTGGCTAATCGCTAACTAAAGGGGAATGGGAGGGAAAACTGAATAACCTACTTCCACCATAAATGATGTGGACTCGTCCTCTGTTGATGGTTGAATTGAAGCTCCTGGTCCCGGCTCACGACTTGCTGTAGGGTACACCCCCACACACACTGATGCTCTTTCCAGGACCTCAACCAACACCCAAAAACGTGTCTTCCCTGTACAGCTTCTCTCTCTCTCGGGCTATCATCCCGATCGTTTCATCCACAGGTACGTTGGTAAACAGAGATTCTACGTCCAACGAGGCTCTTATCCCTGTGGCCCGTGTTCCCCGCAGCAAGTCAACAAATTCCTTTGGAGACTTCAGGCTGAAGGCGCAAGGGACATAAGGAGTCAGCAAGCCGTTGATTCGTTTCGCCAGTCTGTGCGTGGGTGTGGGGATCTGGCTGATGATTGGCCGAAGTGGGTTTCCAGGCTTGTGTGTCTTGACATTTCCATACGCATATCCAGGTTTATATTCCCCAATAATCTTTGGCAGGTTGAGTCCAGATTTCTTGGCGTTCACAGTTTCAATCAATTTGTTGACCTTTGCTTTCAGTTCGGCTGTAGTGTCCTTCGTTACCCTTTGGAATTTAGTTTGGTCAGAGAGTATGAGGTTCATTTTCGCCAGATATTCGTCTTTTTTAAGAATGACGTATATTGGCGACTTGTCGCCTCTCCTGACAACTATCTCCTTGTTCTCACGAAGGCTCTTAGCTGCCGCTTTGAGCTCGGGGGACAGTATGGTGCTTCTGTAGTTGCCTCGATTCTTTCCTCCTTCCGCAATAAGTTCTGCTTGTAAGGTATCTTTGGTAGTGACCTTCTTTTGTGCTTCGAGGTCGAATATGTCGTCCAACAGAATTTCCAACTCTACTTTCCGGGCCATCTCACTCGGTCTGGACATAACGTGACAGTTTATACCCAGATTTAGGAGAGTGATTTGGTCCTCAGTGAGGTTGATTCCTGCAAGGTTCAGGAAGCCATCTCTTGGTCGTGGAATTGCCATAGGTCCTCCATATAACGTTGTTAGTTTCTTGATTATCCTTGTTTCAGTGCTGAGGTGATGTCGGTCTGTGAGGATGTCGAGGTGTTGTTCAATGGGAGTACGGAGACTTTCGTCGATGTTGCTGTTTCTCCATTCGTTTGTAGCATGAAGTAGTTGCGCTTTGTTGTCTTTGATTTCATTTTTTAAAATATGATATTCCCGCTGTGCGTAGAAAAGAAATTCTTTGACAAAATTATTTTTTTTCGAAAAGTGTTTAATACCCTCCCCTGATCACATATATGTTGAAAATATTGCACAAATGTACTTACTTTAGCCGCAGTGGTGTCCAGAATATGTTGGGTGCCGTCACAGCTTAGTGGTTGTCCGTTCCGTAGCCTCCCGCAGGCAGTCGTGCGCCAGATTCAACAAGCGCGAGTTACCGCAAATAATTTTATGATGATTTTTTCTGTACAATTACAAATACATTTCTTTGTTTTTTTCTGGCTAATTCTAAATATATTGAGCAGGTTTACAATATTCAGGAAATAGAACATCCGTACTGTTCAAAGAAAATGTTTTACATGTATCACAAATGTGTCCACAGATATTGTTCATATTTTCTATATTATATGTTCAGTTATTTATATTTGCAACTTATTTAACACACTGTACACTATCACAAACTATAATCACTGTCAACACACTTAGAACTGCGTAAGTGTGTGATAATCACTGAAGCAGTCAACAGATCACAAGGCAACTTTGTACTTAACGCACCAGGTGCAGATGGATCTTCGCTTCTGTTCTCTACATTGCGTGTTCTTGCAAACAACGCAAGGATGTTTACCCTTTTCTCGTGTGCCTGTGCTTGGCATATAACCAAGCTTGTGTACAGCAAGGTGTTCTTTACCCCTGAGTCTGTCTGGAGCTGAGTGAGGCCTTGTTGCTGGCACCCCCCCCCCCCATGCGTCACAACATAGCCCTCCACCCATACCTCACCAGTAGTTGTAACACTAGAGCAACACTGTATGTACGGATAAGTTGTCTCCTGCCATATTTCACGAGATACGTGTTGAAACAGTTCGGCACTGCAACGTCAACGAGGTGGAAAACAATTTCTTTGTCCACTTCACAGATTTTCTCACGCACTCGACGGCACCAACCATCATGTCACATTTATCTACAAACCGCATATTTACATTGTAATAAATGAACCAATCAGGTTAATACATTAGCAACTTTGTTGCAAAGTTCACTTTGCAACAAGGTTGCAAAGTGAATAGTTGTCCAACATGACACCGGTGTGAATAGTTGTCAACATATTCACCTCGCGTCTGTCCCTCCAGCACACTGATAACATTTTATCACACTTTCTCAGTTGGCAATCAGCCACTGCAATACCAATGCAAAACACTAGCATTTCCCTCCTGTGGGCCTTGACAGTGCCACATACGCCGGTGTTGTGGACAAGGAGGACTCTGGTTAGCAAGGGGTTGGTATAATAATTGTCTGTGAACAGGATATGTTCCTTGTTCAGCAACGGTTCAATGAGTGTTTTCACGACACTGCTTGAGAAGCCATGTGGATCTTGACCATCTCGACATGTAAGTTGCTGTACACAACTACCATGTCGTAGCTCAGTCGATTAAGGCAGCGTCTGGGATGCTCTCGGACGTAGGTTCGAATCCTCGTCACTGCCCTTGTGGATTTGTTCATCTAGTGCCTCTTTAATGGAATGTACTGCGTGAACGTGAGTTGTCCCTTGAAGAGGACTAGCGATTCATCAGTCAAGACACTCTGTGCTGGTACAAAATAGTCACGAAACTTTCCTCTCAGTTCACTAAATATCTTCCGCACTTTCCAGTCTGTCGTGTCTCTCTTCCATAGCATTGTTCTCAAAGTGGAGGCACCTGAGAAGCAGCAGAAACCTATCACGAGACATGTCCATGTTGAATAAGGGGTAGGAACAAGGCTGTCTTTGTTCCAAAAATCCTGGATCACGTGTTTATCTGCATGCCTCATCATCATGCTCAACGCTAAAATCACATACGTTTCCTCAATAGTCGTGTCTTTCCAACGTGTCAATCGGAGACGCATTTTATCTTGAGGTTATCTTGAGATGATTTCGGGGCTTTTTAGTGTCCCCGCGGCTCGGTGCTCGACCAGGCCTCCACCCCCAGGAAGCAGCCCCTGACAACTAACACCAAGGTACCTATTTTACTGCTAGGTAACAGGGGCATAGGGTGAAAGAAACTCTGCCCATTGTTTCACGCCGGCACCTGGGATCGAACTCAGGACCACAGGATCAAAAGCCCCGCGTGCTGTCCGCTCGGCCGACCGGCTTCCTGTAAGGCATGTAAAATTCCAGAGTCAGTGAGTTCCAGAGCGTATTGGTTCGTCTCTGCAACGAGATGGTCCATGAATGGTTGATCGAAATATGCCATAAAATAATCAATTTCAGGGATATCATCATTAGTATAGGGGAATAAGGGTATCACACCAACATCTGTATAATCAAATGATGGAATTTGTGCGACAAAATTCTCACAGTCCTGCTAAACAATTACACCCGTATATTTGGTTTTGGTGCCAACACCAGCACGAGCACCACCAGCACGGGCGCCAACACCATGGCTACTACGTCTTGTGCTAGAGCTGTGCGGGGGCATGCCAGGAGATTAGACTGTTTTGCATAGTACAGGCCTACCACAAACACCCGATGACGAGGACGCATTGTCATCAGGCCGCGTGAGATGCTGGCGCTGTCTTGGGCAGGGGCAGTGCTTGTGCTGGGGCAGCAAAACTCCGCATAGTAACACTATAGCCCCCCCTTGTATGCAGTTCATCAACACTGCTTGTATCTGAGTCTATGGCATTAAATCCAGAAAATGACTCATAGCATTTAGTATCACCCAGTAGACTTACGTCCGGTGACAGATGGTGATGGTAACTCCAGTGGTGTTGACCCAGGGCAGCGTGGGAGGCCGGTCGAGGTGCGTGTACTCTACACACTCTCGACATCGTCCACCACATACTCCTCATCACTCGTGTCAGACCCCTGTGTTAGGTACTGTGACGGTGTCCCACCCCTATGTCTTTCCTGTCCCGGCATCAAGAGTTATATCTCTGCGACTTGCACGTTCTCTGATGCTCGGGGAACATTTTGATATATATAAAAGTATAGAAAGTTATCGTGTAGGCAGTGAATTTTTCTGATTTAGTTTGGTTTTAGAAGTGGCTTACGCCCTTTTGGTGTTACAAAATGGCGTCGAAGCTTTCCACTTCCCGCCAAAGGAGCGTGACGCCTGCCGTCAGTTGATTCTGACGCCAGGTAGGGTCACGTGACAATATAGACCAATGACGAGGAGCCTTCGGGCGGCGTGGCGTCACAAGGCGGAGGGCTCTGGGTGTCCTGGCGCTCTGCGGGCTCAGTGTGTCACTGCCCGTCATCGAGAGCGGAAACACTCGAATGAGCTCCCAATTTGGAGGCTAGGAAGCCCCATCCAGGGGATCCAAGCAGAAGCATTAGTACCGCAGACGTCATGGGAGATTATCTGATTCCTGTGAAGTACATGGAAGTAGAGCTTGGCTGGTATTAGAGCGCCAAGAGCACTTTTACTGATAGTCTGCGGCGAAGATGAACGTCGGGCGGGGTTCAGGAAGACACCCCCAACCCCACGGGCCACGTTCAAACGCGCCAGGTGAGCTGCTGTGCCCGGGGTCAAGTTCCTTGGAAGACTGAGGAGGAGACACTGAGCCAGACTGTAAGTTTGTCTACAGTTCCAGTATGGAAGGAAGAAGACGACGTGCACAGGGACCTGTCTCCAGTACCTCAGGAGGAGGAGGACCTGCCTGCAGAGTGTGAGTACGGCGAGGACGCGCATCTACAAGTTGACTGATGACCTTGTGTACACAGGACCCTGATCAACAGAGGACCGAACGCCAGAACCGGGGACCTCAGCGACCCTCGCCAGAGGGTATGTCGACTATGTAGTAGAAAGAGTTAAGGTACATAAATTCCCTCCCATTACCCCTTGGTCTAGGTGAGGTTGGATATCATTCATGTCGTGAGCATTGTCTTTATTATTATTGCCAGTGTGGTAGCGTTAGGCTGGGTGCCAGGTTATTCATATATACATGAGTTAATATATATTAATGTATGTGTGTGGGTGCTGTGACATTTTGGACAGCTAGAGGAAGTGGCTGGATTCAAGAGGCCAGGATCGAAGTTTTGAATCGTCCAGCTGACTATGTTGCCAGAGGCGGGTGAGGAGTGTTGCCGCCGTCGGACAGTTCCACGTATATTATTCTTTATGCGGATCAAGTGTAGTTTTATTCCGAAAACTCATCAATTTTTATACTGTGTTTGAGTGAGCCTTCGTCTCTAGGGCTATTTGAGTAGACCATTTATGTGGCACTGCATAGCATCTGACATTGAATCCTTGGTTTGTGATAACAAATAAGACCACTGAGGAGTGTTGCTGGGACACGAGTATGAACACCCAGCTGTCGACCTTGACTTAAAGAGGTAAGGATTTACCTGTGTATTCTTCCAGTGTCACACCGGGCAAGTCCGACCGAGAGGAATAGAGGTGAGGTTGGATTTCCCCACTCGCCATGGATTCAATTCAAGGCCAGCCCTTGGTAGACTGGGGGGCCCCTAGGGTGAGCAGTGCCTTCCAAGTACAAGGGGGGGCAAAGACCCGCGGGATTAACCCTAACTACGGAATGAAGGAAGGAACAGGTGTTAAAATGATGACAGTACTTCTCTGATCTGTAATCTAAATCATCAGTAATCGGTCATTCATCAAACAACATGTCTTCAATTTTGTCCTCTGAGAGTCATTTTGCAACACAGCAGCTGACCATAGACCGGGAGCTCGTAGATGATGCATCAGACATGGTTGCTACCTTAAACCTGGGGCTCCCCACCACCAGGAGGCCTCAGGCATCCATTTAATACCCGAGTAACCACGTGGAACTTTTTAATCCTACGCTATACCTACGAGCGCCCCGAGGCACTCTGCGCACCTCTGATCTAGTGCTTAAAACCGCTCGGTGCAGTGTGGGGGTTAACCCTTTCCGTCATGTTTTGAACAAATCCTATAAAGGCTATTCCACCTCTGTAGTAGGTATATTATTGTAGAATTGTGCTGGGTCCCCAAGTCATATTGGTATTGCCTATAATTAACTCACAGATGCCGCTACTAAAGAATCCATTCATATAGGTCCTATCTCCAAAAATGCTATTCCTTTCTTAGAGTTCTATTCAGTCATTCAAAATGCATTCCGCAACCACTAGAGAGACAGATTGTCGTCTATTGGAAAAAAAACAACTAAATAGCATTAACTGCGACCTCTGGCCTTCCCCTTCCTCCCCCTCTAGCACTGTAACGCAAGGTGACAACTCTGCCACAGGTTACATATTGGCCACACACGATTCACTCATGGGAACTAGACCAAAGTTCTGCACCTAACTATCAGAACTGCATTGTCCCATTTACAGTACCGCTCCTCCTAAGTTTCAGGATGATTAGAAATCATGTTTTCCCAGTGTGTTATTAATCATATGTTCATTGATAAAATACTAGGTGAAGCTGGTACCTTTGACATAGATCAGTTTGTGTTTTTGTTCTCTTATTGACTTCCATAGAATAATATCTAGAAAATTCTTATTTTCTGTGCCACAAACGATGCTAAATTTTCTTTTGGACCTGCTGCCAAATTTTGCTCATTTCTAATGTAAATGAAATGAAGTAAGTAAGTAAGTAATTATCAAAAGAAGGCACCAAACCGGGAAGGCTATGTAGCACCATCAAATACGCAAAACAATCAGAGGGCGCTAAATATCACCAAGGATGCCAATACGAGAACAAAAACGCATAAGGCGAACGATATCAAAAGTATCCGAGTCACCAAGAATTCTATCGAGGGACAGGTGACCGCGAGGGGCGGTCGGAAAGCAAGACACACGCTCGTCCTGGAAGTCAGGACATTCAAGAAGGACATGCACGACCGTAAGAGGGACAATGCAACTAGGACAATAAGGAGCAGGGCGGCGCTCCATCAAGTGACCATGGGTTAAGCGAGTATGGCCAATACGCAACCTCGCCAGAGCTGTTTCCCACCGCCGGTTACGGTGGAAGGAGGACGGCCACGAGGAAACACAACATTTAAGAGTACGTAGCTTGTTACCAGTAACAGACAACCAAGAAGCCTGCCAACGGGTAAGGACTGAGGAATGGATAACCGGGTAAAAGTCGGAATACGGAATGCCTTTACGAGAGATGGGACAAGAGCGGACAGCTTCCTTAGCGGCAGCATCCGCACGCTCATTTAAAGACACGCCAATATGGCTGGGAACCCAACAAAACTCAACCGACTTAAATTTACTGTGAACGAGAAATAGCCAATGCTGGATCTCGACAACTACTGGATGAACTGGATTAAAGCACCCGAGAGCCATGAGGGCACTACGAGAGTCAACAACAACCACAAAGGAAGACTGACAACGAGAAAGCAGGAGACGAAGAGCATAGAGAATAGCATAAAGTTCCGCTGTAAAGATGCCAGTCTCCGGAGGCAAGCGACACATATAAGTGCGATCAGGAAAAACAACAGAGTAGCCAACACCGTCCGCTGACTTAGACCCATCGGTGAAGACAGAAACGGAGCGGGAGTGAGAAGAAAAGTGCTCGAGGAAAAGGCGTTTTAGAACCGTAGGAGGGGTAAAAGCTTTAGTGATACGAGTCAAGGATGTACAAAACCGCGGAAGAGGGACCCTCCACGGGGGCAAAGAAGGAACAACACGAGGAGAAACATCAGAAATACGAACGGAAAGAGAATCCTGCAGGCGAGATAACCGGACAGAAAGAGGGAGGTGGTGAAGAGGAACAGGAACCGCAGGAGGGGTAAAAGTTAAAGCACGACAGAGGCGAGAGGAAGGATGTTGCAAGGACCGCGCAAGATAGCGAAGACAGTAGCGATCACGGCGGTCCTGGAGAGACAGGAAGCCAGTGTCAACATACAAGCTAAGGACGGGAGTCGAACGATAGGCACCAGAACTGAGGCGCAACCCAGTATGGTGCAAAGCATCAAGACGGCGAAGAGTAGAAGGAGAAGCAGACGAGTAAGCAGGGCAACCATAATCGAGCTTAGACAGGACGAGAGAGGAATGTAAAGCAAGGAGAGTGCGCCTATCTGCCCCCCAAGAAGTATGGGACAAGACCCGAAGGAGGGTAAGGGCCTTAGAGCACTCAACACGGAGGTAAGAGATATGGGGAGACCAAGACAAACGAGTGTCAAGGAATAACCCCAAAAGCTTCGTGGAATCTTTTTATTCAAGGGGATGACCATAAAGTGACAAAGAGGGACGAAGAACAACACGTTTCCGCGTAAAAGTCATGGCACAAGTCTTAGAAGTAGAGAACTTGAAGCCATGACCTGTGGCCCAAGACGACACGGCATCAATTGCAAGTTGAAGCCGGCGTTGAAGGAGAGGCGAATCATCACCCTGACAACAAAGGGTAAGATCATCGACATAGAGAGCGGAGAAGACACCAGAAGGAAGAGAGGAAAGAAGACCATTGAGGGCAACCAGAAAAAGAGCAGTGCTCAGAACACTACCCTGGGGCACACCTTCGTATTGCTGAAAAGAGGGAGAGAGAGCGGTACCAAGGCGCACCCGAAAGGAACGACGAGAGAGGAAGCTGCGGAGAAAGAGAGGGAGATGACCACGAAGGCCAAAAGAATGAAGTTGAGATAGGATATGATAATGCCAAGTGGTGTCGTAAGCCTTTTCTAAGTCAAAAAGGACGGCAACAACGGAGGTCTTCGCAGCAAAAGCAGTACGAATATAGACCTCCAAGTTCACCAGGACATCTGTCGTGCTGCGGCACTTGCGGAAACCAAATTGAGAAGGGGAGAGGAGGTGATGGTGTTCCAGGAACCACATCAGACGAACGTTAACCATACGTTCAAAGAGTTTGCAGACACAACTTGTGAGAGCAATAGGGCGAAAGTCCTTAGGGGAAGTACCCAGAGACCCCGGTTTGCGAACAGGGAGGACAACGGCATCGAACCAGTCCTCAGGGACTGACGACGACTCCCAGATCCGATTATACAGACTCAGTAAATACTGAGACGTGCTCGGAGGGAGATGGCGAAGCATCTCATAATGAATACCATCGGAGCCCGCCGCCGTAGAACCGCAGAGGGCCAGGGCAGAACGAAGTTCAGAGAGAGAGAAGGGATCATTATAGGGAAGCTGAAGATGAGTGCAGAAATCTAAAGGACGAGACTCAAGGACAGGTTTACGAAGAAGGAAAGATTGGGGAAGATGAAGACCAGAGCTAACAGAAGAAAAGTGGGAACCCAGTTCGGAAGCGACCTGCAACGGGTCCGCCACAAGAGTATCATGGAGGTGAAGGACCGGTGAAACATCGGGAACGAACTTACCCGCTATCTTGCGGATACGCTTCCAGATCTGGGCCAGAGGGGTTTCGGACGTAATTGTCGAGACATAAGATGCCTAACATTCACGTTTAGCCGTACGGATGGCCCTACGGGCCACCGCACTCGCTTTCCGAAAGAAAAGAAAAGAATCGGTCGTCTGCCTACGGCGGTGCTTCTTCCAGGCTGCACGCTTACAGCGGACAGCCCGAGCACAGTCCGCATTCCACCAGGGAACGCACTTCCGTGGACCCCGAGAGGAAGAGCGAGGAATAGAGCGGAGGGCAGCGTCGAAGACAGTGTCATGAAAAAGGAGGAGAGCGCGAGAGAGGGGCAGAAGGGAGAGGTCAGAGAGAGTAGCACTGAGGGAAAATAGGGTCCAGTCCGCCTTAGCAAACTGCCACCTAGGGAAAGAGAGGGAAGGGCGAAAAGAGAAAAAGGAAACAAGGATGGGGAAATGATCACTTCCATGGAGGTCATCAAGAACCTGCCACGTGAAATCTAAGTAAAGAGAAGAAGAGCAGAGAGAAAGATCAAGACAAGAAAGGGTGCGAGTTCGAGAGTCCAAATGAGTGGGCTCACCAGAATTCAGAAGAGACAGGGAAGAAGAGAGGAGAAACGGCTCAAGGAGGCGACCCCGGGTATTCGTCAGAACGTCACCCCAAAGAGAATGACGACAATTGAAGTCACCCAGCAGGAGCACAGGCTCCGGCAAGGAGTCTAGGAGGTGTTTCAAATCAGGAAGAGAGAGCGGGACACTCGGGGGGAGATAAATGGAACAAACTGTGTACCATTTCCCCACAAAGATACGAGCAGCAGAACAATGGAGAGGCGAAGGAAAAAGTAAAGGAACAAAGGGAACATCAGCCCGAATCAAGAGAGCAGAAGAATTAGAAGCCCCAGCAATGGCTGGGGGGGGGGGGAGAGAAAGGAATAGCCACGAAAACGACCAGGACGAGCACCAAGCATTGGCTCCTGGAGACAGACACAAAGGGGCGAAAACCGCGAAACCAGAAGTTGGAGTTCGAGGAAATTGGCGTAATAACCTCGAACGTTCCATTGAAGAATGGACAACGACGAGAAGAGAAAGGACAAAAACAGAGAACAAGGAAGAAACAAAGGCGAAAGACCAACAGAGCACGTTAAAGAATATCAGGGTCGGGATCAGGGTCAGCAAAGTCAGGGTTAGGGGGCATGGGTAAACTGAGCAAAGACGGAGGGAAGGAAACGGGAGAACAGATCAGAGGAGGGCGGGCAGGGTCCGGAGGAGGAGGAGGAGACAACGGAGAGGAGCAGTCAAGGACAGCAGCAGGAAGAGGGGGAGTAGAAAGAGGGGGAGCGCACCCCAGCAAGAGCAGCAACCGAAAGGGAAGCAGGGGCCAAAGAAACCTCCATAGCAGGAACAGGGGGCGCAAGCACTGAAACGGGAGGGGAAGGAGCAACAGAGCCAGAAGGAGGAGCTGAGGAAGAAAGCGAAGCCTTCTTACCCGCCGGGGAAGAGGAAGGAGAGGAGCCAGGCTTACGCTTCTGACTTAAAGAGACCGGTGTCCCAGCAACTACGTACCGGGCAACGGATTCCAGTGTCTCAACAGGAGAAGCCGAACGAGAGCACACACGACGGCCGTTAGGAGAGCGATGGACATCCGCCCGCACCGACAGGCGGCGGGGAGAGCCGATAGATGGAGGAAGAGGATGGGAAGGAGGATCGGAGGGGGACGAGGAAGAAGACACAGAAGACACGACAGACCGGGTAGAAGGAAGGGGAACCCCAGACAGAGGACCAGGAGGAGGATCCTTCGGGAGAGAACCCAAAGGGACAGAGGAGGGGGCAGTGGGCGCATCAGGGTCCAAGGCCCGGAAACGGTTGTGAGTCTGAGGAAGGCGGGAAGGACGAGGAGAGGAAGAGCGCAACACGCGAGCATAAGAGATATTAGCATAAGGCGGGAGCCGGCGAACCTGGCGCCTCGCCTCAGGAAAAGATAAACGCTCCCGGTGCTTCAAGTTGAGGACGGCTGCCTCAAGCTTGTAATGGACACACGCACGGGAGAAGGTAGGATGGGCCTCACCGCAGTTGAGGCAACGAGCCTGGGGAGAAGCGCACTCCGACTTAGAGTGACCTTCGCCACCACACAAAGGACAGAGAGAGACAGTCCCGGAGCAGCGGAGGGCACCATGCCTAAACCTCCAGCACTTGTTGCAGAGCCGAGGAGAAGGAATGTACTCCTGGACAGAGCACCTGGCACCAGCAAGAATGACAGAGGGTGGAAGGGTCCTACCATCAAAGGTAATCTTCACAACCCGGAGGGGTTGACGGCGACTACCACGAGGGGGACGAGTAAACGTGTCCACCTGGAGAATAGAGTGGCCCTGGGCAGCGAGGATATGTCGAATATCGTCGTGGCAGTCGCGCAGGTCCCGAACACCGGTCGCAACATGGGGCGGGAGCAAAATAGTGCCAACACTGGCATTCAACTGAGCGTTCTTCGAGACCCGAACGGGGGTCTCGCCAAGGCAGGATAAGGCAGCCAAGCGGGAAGCAGCATCCTGAGAAGGAGCAGCAACGACACGTGTACCGAGACGAGTGGGGTTGAAAGTAATGGAGGCATCCACGGAATCAATGAGATGTCGATGGAGGGAGAAATCGTCAGGAGGCGCAGAATCAAGAGGGAGGAGATCAAAATATTTGGCCCACGAAGCGGGACCAAACAAGGCTTGATAGGTAGCAGAACTGGAAGGAATCGAGCGAGGGCGGCCGTGACGAGGACGGCGGTGAGAACCCCCAGAGAGAGAGGGGTTAAAAGGCGCAGTAGTTACAACTAGAGAAGGAGCCGCGCCAGGGGACGAGGTAGTCACCACTGGGGGCTTGGGGCTCGACCCAACCACAGAGGAGGGAGGGGAGCCAGAGGAAGGAGTCAGAGAGGCCAAAGGAGGAGCAAGGTCGGGGCCCAATGCAGCGGAGGCTACAGAGCCCGGTCTTCCAATACGGACCGACTCGGGGGCTTGGTCGCCCACCCCACGAGCCTGAGAAGGTAAACCAGAAGAAGCCGAAGCAGGGTAATCATCTTGACGAAAGAAAGAATTCACTCACGAATGTGCCCCCACACCCACCATGGAGCCACAATTAGAGGCAGGACACCCAACAAGAAGCTATCGCCGATCTTGTCGGGGCCTCCTAGGGGTGCGTCGCGAGTATACGCCCCACAAACGCCACCTTAAGAAACCGACAGTCCGTCGAGATCGGGTTCAGTGACGAAGTGGGTATTGACAATAAAAGGTTCCCCTCGCTCTCGACGTCGGGTACTGCAGTTCTACGGGTGCATGAGTATGCCTCCTCAAGCACCCGGGCGTCAAAATAGAAGAAGTCCAAGGGAAGAACCAGAACGAGCAAAAGGTCGGTAGGAAACGGCAAGCAGATAGGAGAAGAGGGGGGAGAAAAACGAAACAGAAGGAAAAGGAAAAGATGCCCAGCAGAATTGGAGAGGACGGCAGCAGGAGCACAAGGCTAGAAAAGGACAGAGGACTGTCCCAAGGAGCATCACACTCCCGCAGCCGCCCACTAAGCCCCCACACGGCGACAACGAGCTGAGCGGGGAGGGGGAAATGAAATGAAGTGAATGCCATCAATCTCTGTAGTACAGAAGGACAGGGATGGTGAGTGGTGTCGTGTAGATGACTGTCACGTGGTAAAACATATGAGTAGCAGGTACTGTGGGCGATGGTATCAGTGGTGCAACCCGTTCTCGCAAATTCGTAAAGTCAATATTGACTTATTAACTACGTGCATAGGTGATATACTAAACATAATAGATACCCTTAAAAAGATTCATAGAAAACACCGACCTTACCTAACCTTGTTAGTATCTTAAGATAAGCATCTTATTGCTTCGTAATTACAATTATTACTTAACCTATACCTATTATAGGTTAGGTAATAATTGTAATTACGAAGCAATAAGATGCTTATCTTAACATACTAAGTAGGTTAGGTAAGGTCGGTGTTTTCTATGAAGCTTTTCAAGGGAAACTATTATGTTAAGTATGTCACCTATGCACATATTTAATAAGTCAATATTGACTTATTAAATTTTCGAGAACGGGTTGAGTGGTGAGTGCACTCCCTTCCTGTAAGGTGATAATTGCCACCTCACTACACAGCTTTACTACCTGTTAAACTGTAACAATTTTTTTTATTTTTTTATTTTTACATGCGAACATGCGAATAAATACAATACAATAAATATAATAAAATAAGAAACCAATAACAAACAATCAGACAACAAAAAAATACAAAAGCACAAAGCAAATTAACACAAAGTAACACAAATACACTAAATATCGGTCTGAAGGGCCGACAACAAAATCACAACAATGAACATAAACACAGGAAAAAGAAACAACAATACTGGACAGAAGGGTAACGGAAATACAATAAATACAACAAAACAACAGTCATGAAAAACACAACACCGGCCTGAAGGGTGCACAATAGGTACAATACATTGCAAACAAACCACAGGTCACAGCAAGCACACAGACTACTCAAATTGTTCATACTTATCCGGCCACTCCGCCGCCGGGAACCGAACACAATACGCCTCCCACAGTAACATTACGTCATCCGGAACAGGCACAGTATTAACAGTATGAGGATCAGGCATCAACTCGGGCAAACCCACAACAAAACACCGAGCCCGCTGTACCCAGATGGAAGAAGGGCACCACGGAACAGGATGCACGCGGTCAATAATGTCAAACTGCAGAGGATGCTGCGCACCATGCGCCACTCCGGAGGCCAAGATGAGAGGGAGGGGCTCCTTCCCACGAGGCCGGGCAATGGGCAGCGCACTGGGAGCCTCCTCGGTCGCCTCACAGCGCTCCGCGTCAACCACTGGACGTTGTTCCTGCCGGGACCCCCCACGCTTGGCATCCTTCTTCAGTACCAGCTTGATGCCTCGGTGCGCACCAGAACTCTCACCATCCACGTCAGTAGGAGCGACCACCCCCCACTGCGGAGAACCTTCTGCAGGAGAAAGAACAGGAGGTAAATCATACGTACAAACATCGTCAACAGCAGACACATGGACGTCAGCCACCACCAGCGTCGTAGAGCGCGAAGCACCCGGAGGCGCCACATCATCTCCCGAAGCTCCACCTGCGTCGTAGTCCTCCGCAACAGCCCAAGCAGTAGAAGAACGCCTGGACCGCTTGGGCACTGGCCACACATCCTCACAGCCGGAGGCGGACCCAGAACCACTGGCCTCACGAACCGGGCGAACCGACGCCCGTCGCAGAACGGCAGCAGCCTCTACCACAGGGGAAACCGGACCACACACAGCAGGAGGCACCGCAGCCACCCCAGCACCCAGCACAGGAGGAACCCGAGGGGAGGACGCAGGGCCAGGGTCCACAGTCGAAGACGAGGAAGCCGACGGCGACGCTCCACAGGGATCACCAGGAAGGTCCATGGGAACGGCAGGGCCAGAGACATGGTCAGGAGGAACATCCGACGGCACCGCAACACCCGGAGGAGGGTCTGCAACAACCGGGGGAACGTCGGGTGACACTGGGGGGGCCGCAGCAGCGAACGGGACGCTCACCTCCTCACCCCCGGAGTCCTCGTCCAGAGGGAGCGGCGAGAAATCCTCCTCACGGAACAAGTTCACAGGAGCGACCGGATCAGCAGTACACCCGGCAGCCTGATGCCCCAACAAGCCACACCGGAAGCAAGTACGGGGTTGCCGGGCATAAAACACGCACGTAGTACCCCCAACAGCCGGACAGAGCAAGGTATGTCCGACCTCAGTCGCATCCCGAGGGTCCGAATGTTGGTCTTCACACCCGAATACGTGCCAGACAACAGTGAGTTCATCCGCACACTGACGACGGAGCCGTACCTCTGGAAGAATCGCCGGAGGAGAGTCTCAGGAAACTCCATGGGGGCGCCATGAACACTGACATACGTCACAGCACCACTACGGTCTGAAATGGTCACAGACCCGGTGCCGTCCTGGAGCTGCAAAGTACGTCCCTCGTACCTCCGTAAGAAAGCACGGTACACCTCCTCACCCACAAACTTGACAACAACACGGTGAGCAGTTACCAGCTCAATGCCATATACGTCCCCAACCGGGACACGAAGCATGGCACTCAATACCACGTCCACCAGCGGGTATCCAGCACGGCCAGTAAACTCCAATCCGATGGAGTTTACCCTCACGACAGGGGGAAGATGGCCGCCCATCGTAAAAGCGCCACGTCCACACCACCAGGAACAGCAGGGAAGGTAGAGACACCCACACACCCTGCCGGCGAAAATGGCAAACACCTCAAGTAAGTAAGTAATTATCAAAAGAAGGCACCAAACCGGGAAGGCTATGTAGCACCATCAAGTACGCAAAATAATCAGAGGACGCTAAATATCACCAAGGATGCCAATACGAGAACAAAAACGCATAAGGCGAACGATATCAAAAGTATCCGAGTCACCAAGAATTCTATCGAGGGACAGGTGACCGCGAGGGGCGGTCGGAAAGCAAGACACACGCTCGTCCTGGAAGTCAGGACATTCAAGAAGGACATGCACGACCGTAAGAGGGACAATGCAACTAGGACAATAAGGAGCAGGGTGGCGCTCCATCAAGTGACCATGGGTTAAGCGAGTATGGCCAATACGCAACCTCGCCAGAGCTGTTTCCCACCGCCGGTTACGGTGGAAGGAGGACGGCCACGAGGAAACACAACATTTAAGAGTACGGAGCTTGTTACCAGTAACAGACAACCAAGAAGCCTGCCAACGGGAAAGGACTGAGGAATGGATAACCGGGTAAAAGTCGGAATACGGAATGCCCTTGCGAGAGATGGGACAAGAGCGGACAGCTTCCTTGGCAGCAGCATCCGCACGCTCATTTAAAGACACGCCAATATGGCTGGGAACGCAACAAAACTCAACCAACTTAAATTTACTGTGAACGAGAAACAGCCAATGCTGGATCTCGACAACTACTGGATGAACCGGATTAAAGGACCCGAGAGCCATGAGGGCACTACGAGAGTCAACAACAACCACAAAGGAAGACTGACAACGAGAAAGCAGGAGACAAAGAGCATAGAGAATAGCATAAAGTTCCGCTGTAAAGATGCTAGTCTCCGGAGGCAAGCGACACATATAAGTGCGATCAGGAAAAACAACAGAGTAGCCAACACCATCCGCTGACTTAGACCCATCGGTGAAGACAGAAACGGAGCGGGAGTGAGAAGAAAAGTGCTCGAGGAAAAGGCGTTTTAGAACCGTAGGAGGGGTAAAAGCTTTAGTGATACGGGTCAAGGATGTACAAAACCGCGGAAGAGGGACCCTCCACGGGGGCAAAGAAGGAACAACACGAGGAGAAACATCAGAAATACGAACGGAAAGAGAATCCTGTAGGCGAGATAACCGGACAGAAAGAGGGTGGTGAAGAGGAACAGGAACCGCAGGAGGGGTAAAAGTTAAAGCACGACAGAGGCGAGAGGAAGGATGTTGCAAGGACCGCGCAAGATAGCGAAGACAGTAGCGATCACGGCGGTCCTGGAGAGACAGGAAGCCAGTGTCAACATACAAGCTAAGGATGGGAGTCGAACGAAAGGCACCAGAACTGAGACGCAACCCAGTATGGTGCAAAGCATCAAGACGGCGAAGAGTAGAAGGAGAAGCAGACGAGTAAGCAGGGCAACCATAATCGAGCTTAGACAGGACGAGAGAGGAATGTAAAGCAAGGAGAGTGCGCCTATCTGCCCCCCAAGAAGTATGGGACAAGACCCGAAGGAGGGTAAGGGCCTTAGAGCACTCAACACGGAGGTAAGAGATATGGGGAGACCAAGACAAACGAGTGTCAAGGAATAACCCCAAAAGCTTCGCGGAATCTTTGTATTCAAGGGGATGACCATAAAGTGACAAAGAGGGACGAAGAACAACCCATTTCCGCGTAAAAGTCATGGCACAAGTCTTAGAAGTAGAGAACTTGAAGCCATGACCTGTGGCCCAAGATGACACGGCATCAATGGCAAGTTGAAGCCGGCGTTGAAGGAAAGGCGAATCATCACCCTGACAACAAAGGGTAAGATCATCGACATAGAGAGCGGAGAATACACCAGAAGGAAGAGAGGAAAGAAGACCATTGAGGGCAACCAGAAAAAGAGTAGTGCTCAGAACACTACCCTGGGGCACACCTTCGTATTGCTGAAAAGAGGGAGAGAGAGCGGTACCAAGGCGCACCCGAAAGGAACGACGAGAGAGGAAGCTGCGGAGAAAGAGAGGGAGATGACCACGAAGGCCAAAAGAATGAAGTTGAGATAGGATATGATAACGCCAAGTGGTGTCGTAAGCCTTTTCTAGGTCAAAAAGGACGGCAACAACGGAGGTCTTCGCAGCAAAAGCAGTACGAATATAGACCTCCAAGTTCACCAGGACATCTGTCGTGCTGCGGCACTTGCGGAAACCAAATTGAGAAGGGGAGAGGAGGTGATGGTGTTCCAGGAACCACATCAGACGAACGTTAACCATACGTTCAAAGAGTTTGCAGACACAACTTGTGAGAGCAATAGGGCGAAAGTCCTTAGGGGAAGTACCCAGAGACCCCGGTTTGCGAACAGGGAGGACAACGGCATCGAACCAGTCCTCAGGGACTGACGACGACTCCCAGATCCGATTATACAGACTCAGTAAATACTGAGACGTGCTCGGAGGGAGATGGCGAAGCATCTCATAATGAATACCATCGGAGCCCGCCGCCGTAGAACCGCAGAGGGCCAGGGCAGAACGAAGTTCAGAGAGAGAGAAGGGATCATTATAGGGAAGCTGAAGATGAGTGCAGAAATCTAAAGGACGAGACTCAAGGACAGGTTTACGAAGAAGGAAAGATTGGGGAAGATGAAGACCAGAGCTAACAGAAGAAAAGTGGGAACCCAGTTCGGATGCGACCTGCAACGGGTCCGCCACAAGAGTATCATGGAGGTGAAGGACCGGTGAAACATCGGGAACGAACTTACCCGCTATCTTGCGGATACGCTTCCAGATCTGGGCCAGAGGGGTTTCGGACGTAATTGTTGAGACATAAGATGCCCAACATTCACGTTTAGCCGTACGGATGGCCCTACGGGCCACCGCACTCGCTTTCCGAAAGAAAAGAAAAGAATCGGTCGTCTGCCTACGGCGGTGCTTCTTCCAGGCTGCACGCTTACAGCGGACAGCCCGAGCACAGTCCGCATTCCACCAGGGAACGCACTTCCGTGGACCCCGAGAGGAAGAGCGAGGGATAGAGCGGAGGGCAGCGTCGAAGACAGTGTCATGAAAAAGGAGGAGAGCGCGAGAGAGGGGCAGAAGGGAGAGGTCAGAGAGAGTAGCACTGAGGGAAAATAGGGTCCAGTCCGCCTTAGCAAACTGCCACCTAGGGAAAGAGAGGGAAGGGCGAAAAGAGAAAAAGGAAACAAGGATGGGGAAATGATCACTTCCATGGAGGTCATCAAGAACCTGCCACGTGAAATCTAAGTAAAGAGAAGAAGAGCAGAGAGAAAGATCAAGACAAGAAAGGGTGCGAGTTCGAGAGTCCAAATGAGTGGGCTCACCAGAATTCAGAAGAGACAGGGAAGAAGAGAGGAGAAACGGCTCAAGGAGGCGACCCTGGGTATTCGTCAGAACGTCACCCCAAAGAGAATGACGACAATTGAAGTCACCCAGCAGGAGCACAGGCTCCGGCAAGGAGTCTAGGAGGTGTTTCAAATCAGGAAGAGAGAGCGGGACACTCGGGGGGAGATAAATGGAACAAACTGTGTACCATTTCCCCACAAAGATACGAGCAGCAGAACAATGGAGAGGCGAAGGAAAAAGTAAAGGAACAAAGGGAACATCAGCCCGAATCAAGAGAGCAGAAGAATTAGAAGCCCCAGCAATGGCTGGGGGGGGGGAGAGAAAGGAATAGCCACGAAAACGACCAGGACGAGCACCAAGCATTGGCTCCTGGAGACAGACACAAAGGGGCGAAAACCGCGAAACCAGAAGTTGGAGTTCGAGGAAATTGGCGTAATAACCTCGAACGTTCCATTGAAGAATGGACAACGACGAGAAGAGAAAGGACAAAAACAGAGAACAAGGAAGAAACAAAGGCGAAAGACCAACAGAGCACGTTAAAGAATATCAGGGTCGGGATCAGGGTCAGCAAAGTCAGGGTTAGGGGGCATGGGTAAACTGAGCAAAGACGGAGGGAAGGAAACGGGAGAACAGATCAGAGGTGGGCGGGCAGGGTCCGGAGGAGGAGGAGGAGGAGGAGGAGGAGGAGACAACGGAGAGGAGCAGTCAAGGACAGCAGCAGGAAGAGGGGGAGTAGAAAGAGGGGAGCGCACCCCAGCCAGAGCAGCAACCGAAAGGGAAGCAGGGGCCAAAGAAACCTCCATAGCAGGAACAGGGGGCGCAAGCACTGAAACGGGAGGGGAAGGAGCAACAGAGCCAGAAGGAGGAGCTGAGGAAGAAAGCGAAGCCTTCTTACCCGCCGGGGAAGAGGAAGGAGAGGAGCCAGGCTTACGCTTCTGACTTAAAGAGACCGGTGTCCCAGCAACCACGTACCGGGCAACGGATTCCAGTGTCTCAACAGGAGAAGCCGAACGAGAGCACACACGACGGCCGTTAGGAGAGCGATGGACATCCGCCCGCACTTACAGGCGGTGGGGAGAGCCGATAGATGGAGGAAGAGGATGGGAAGGAGGATCGGAGGGGGACGAGGAAGAAGACACAGAAGACACGACAGACCGGGTAGAAGGAAGGGGAACCCCAGACAGAGGACCAGGAGGAGGATCCTTCGGGAGAGAACCCAAAGGGACAGAGGAGGGGGCAGTGGGCGCATCAGGGTCCAAGGCCCGGAAACGGTTGTGAGTCTGAGGAAGGCGGGAAGGACGAGGAGAGGAAGAGCGCAACACGCGAGCATAAGAGATATTAGCATAAGGCGGGAGCCGGCGAACCTGGCGCCTCGCCTCAGGAAAAGATAAACGCTCCCGGTGCTTCAAGTTGAGGACGGCTGCCTCAAGCTTGTAATGGACACACGCACGGGAGAAGGTAGGATGGGCCTCACCGCAGTTGAGGCAACGAGCCTGGGGAGAAGCGCACTCCGACTTAGAGTGACCTTCGCCACCACACAAAGGACAGAGAGAGACAGTCCCGGAGCAGCGGAGGGCACCATGCCCAAACCTCCAGCACTTGTTGCAGAGCCGAGGAGAAGGAATGTACTCCTGGACAGAGCACCTGGCACCAGCAAGAATGACAGAGGGTGGAAGGGTCCTACCATCAAAGGTAATCTTCACAACCCGGAGGGGTTGACGGCGACTACCACGAGGGGGACGAGTAAACGTGTCCACCTGGAGAATAGAATGGCCCTGGGCAGCGAGGATATGTCGAATATCGTCGTGGCAGTCGCGCAGGTCCCGAACACCGGTCGCAACATGGGGCGGGAGCAAAATAGTGCCAACACTGGCATTCAACTGAGCGTTCTTCGAGACCCGAACGGGGGTCTCGCCAAGGCAGGATAAGGCAGCCAAGCGGGAAGCAGCATCCTGAGAAGGAGCAGCAACGACACGTGTACCGAGACGAGTGGGGTTGAAAGTAATGGAGTCATCCACGGAATCAATGAGATGTCGATGGAGGGAGAAATCGTCAGGAGGCGCAGAATCAAGAGGGAGGAGGTCAAAATATTTGGCCCATGAAGCGGGACCAAACAAGGCTTGATAGGTAGCAGAACTGGAAGGAATCGAGCGAGGGCGGCCGTGACGAGGACGGCGGTGAGAACCCCCAGAGAGAGAGGGGTTAAAAGGCGCAGTAGTTACAACTAGAGAAGGAGCCGCGCCAGGGGACGAGGTAGTCACCACTGGGGGCTTGGGGCTCGACCCAACCACAGAGGAGGGAGGGGAGCCAGAGGAAGGAGTCAGAGAGGCCAAAGGAGGAGCAAGGTCGGGGCCCAATGCAGCGGAGGCTACAGAGCCCGGTCTTCCAATACGGACCGACTCGGGGGCTTGGTCGCCCACCCCACGAGCCTGAGAAGGTAAACCAGAAGAAGCCGAAGCAGGGGTAATCATCTTGACGAAAGAAGAATTCACTCACGAATGTGCCCCCACACCCACCATGGAGCCACAATTAGAGGCAGGACACCCAACAAGAAGCTATCGCCGATCTTGTCGGGGCCTCCTAGGGGTGCGTCGCGAGTATACGCCCCACAAACGCCACCTTAAGAAACCGACAGTCCGTCGAGATCGGGTTCAGTGACGAAGTGGGGATTGACAATAAAAGGTTCCCCTCGCTCTCGACGTCGGGTACTGCAGTTCTACGGGTGCATGAGTATGCCTCCTCAAGCACCCGGGCGTCAAAATAGAAGAAGTCCAAGGGAAGAACCAGAACGAGCAAAAGGTCGGCAGGAAACGGCAAGCAGATAGGAGAAGAGGGGGGAGAAAAACGAAACAGAAGGAAAAGGAAAAGATGCCCAGCAGAATTGGAGAGGACGGCAGCAGGAGCACAAGGCTAGAAAAGGACAGGACTGTCCCAAGGAGCATCACACTCCGGCAGCCGCCCACTAAGCCCCCACACGGCGACAACGAGCTGAGCGGGGAGGGGGCAAACACCTCAAACTACCGGAGCGAGCAGGCGACACGTCCTCACTGCACGGTAGATCAGGAGAAACTCACTCTTGACAACTTGGCAAGTGATTAGCGATCCCACGGATCGATAATTACTGCCGTGAATTACGTTATTCAGACAGATCAGTCAGCTGTCACTCCTGACAGCGACGTGACTCACACTTCACCACAAATCTACCAAAATTACATTAACCAGGTCAGCCACATATACGTATATATATAATCACATTTATCAGAGCCCTGGGAAACACAACACTAGTATAAAAACAGACACTCGTATTACTCCACAATAATCAAATGCCAGGAAATCCCCGGTGTTACAACACTGTCATTCTACCGTGAAATGATGACCGGAACTGGACTCCTCTGCGGCAAATCACTACACAGACATGGGACATAACAAACACAAATCACCAAGAAATGAAATTACATGAAATCCCACCAGAATGGTGTATAAAACTCACAAGGACGGCCCAATCGGTCCTGAGTCTATTTAAATATAATGTGTTCCCGTGTGTACACACACACACATGTACGTCTGCACACAACAGATCAAGTCCTCCCTTCACTAGCAAAGACGTAAATAGGGGTGAAAATTTCATGCGCTCGCGCTTCCCTTCACCTCTCAGGTGCTCTAGAGATTATGCGGGCAGAACACATGACCTCGAATTCAGGCTTGGTGTATTGGTGAGATAAATCTCACCAATACACCAATGGGGTACTTACTCAATTACGCAGCCGGCTCTCACATACAACTTCTACCATATACAGACACACCGCTTGTAGGTGGTCACCTCCTCAAGCCGGCGGACTAGGCTTAGATGGTAGCCCAGCGTGGCTAAGCTCACTTCGTACCCTTCCTCACTCTGCCGGCTTTGTACCTGGCTCAGGGCGAAGTGTGGCGTTCGTACAAGATAGCGCCAAACACTATAAGCGTCACTGTCACTCGAAATTCCCACCATATTTTATAGGAAAACTGCCCTGCACACTGGCAAGATATTCCCAGATCACTACACTGCTACAAGACACTAGCAGGAGATCAGATAGTCTTCTTGATAACTGAGATGGGGACTTACGAGTCAGTTGCACCGGCTTGTATGAACTTTACCCACGTCTCACGCTCTGTTCAATACACTTCCTTGCTATCACACGCAAATAAGACGAGAGCCCGGATTCTGCTGTTCCCACGGACCCACGTCGATGTTGCTGGATACTGAAGATGTACTAGGAGCTACCACCTACGACACCTGTACTCAGCTGGCCGACTGAGTGAAGATTACGTCTACCACAGGCGATGGCTCGATGCAGAATGACATAATGCAGCTACGGGGCGGCAAGAGTGCTGTCTTTTCCCGGTCCTCCTCAAACTAACCAATAAGGGAAAAGCATATTTTGGCCTATCCGTCCGGGCCGACCACAGGCCAGCTTCCTTGGCTCTCAAGGAGGCCTCCAAGATGGCCGCCTGGGTTGCTATGGTGATGAAGCGGGTGGCGGTTGGTACTTCACACATTCCTGCCACTCCGCTCTCGCTTCTTTCTCCTTCACTTTCTTTACAATAAAAGCTGCTACTTGCTCTAACTGTTTCCACGAATGCGCTGCAACGGCCATTATAACATATTTGGAATGCTGATGACCTAGGCTCTCCAGTGAGTCTAAACACGGGATGCTTCGGGTATGGGTTGCCAAATCTAGTACGGGTGCACGAATATTCACGTACTCCAGTACACAGCGAGCATTACATGCACGTACACTAGTAGATGGTTTAGATGTGTCAACCCATCCCCTCACACACACACAGTACCCCATGAAAGGCTGTTACAAAAGTTGGAGCAACAGGCAGGAGTAAAAGGTAAGGTGCTCCAGTGGATAAGGGAGTATCTAAGCAACAGGAAACAACGAATAACTGTGAGGGGAGAGACATCAGAGTTGCGAGAGTGGGCCAAGTACAGAGTCCCACAAGGCTCTGTTCTTGGACCCATCTTGTTTCTAACATATGTAAACGATCTTCCAGAGGGCATTGAATCATTCCTTTCAATGTTTACTGATGATTCAAAAATTATGAGAAGAATCAATACAGATGATGATAGATAGAGACTACAGGACAACATGGACAAGCTGGAGGAATAGCCTAGAAAATGGCTACTAAAATTCAACTCAGGAAAGTGCAAAGTTAGGAAATTAGGCGAAAGGGGCAGAAGGCTGAACACAAGGTACAATCTGGGAGGTGAAATCCTGCAAGAGTCAAATAGAAAAGAAACAAACATGGCAGCAATAAGCACCAAGGGCACAGGTAAACGTCAAAGTGACAAAATGAAGGAAATGCTCGCCCAAGTTTTGGAGGATATCAGGAGGGAGACGCAGGAAATGAAGAATAAAATAATCAACCTGCAAAGCGAGCTGACAGCAGCAAGGGAGGAGATTAAAACCCTCACAGAGAACAATACTGAGACTGACACTCAGATAATCATCAAAAGAGATCTTGGAAATTGTACATTGTACATGCCATTGTACAAGCAACATTTGCAAAAATGCTGAAAAAGAAGTCGAAAACAATGTCCACATCAAGGTAGGTAGCCCTGAAATCAGCCACCTCACAGAAAGCCAGATCTACTACTAGTCAGCTGCTGGAAAGAAAAAGAGCAGGGTTAGCTGTGATCATTAAAGAGCAGGAAGGCTTCAATAGGACAGAATAAAATGATAAGGACAGAGTGGCTGTGAATGAAATACTAAAGGGGATAGAGATGGAAGGGGCTGAACATAACATTGAGAAGTTTTTCACGTTAGGCTGATACAACATGAACAGAGACCACATGATAAAGACAGTGTTTGCAAATGAGACCACAAAGGAGAATATTCTTGCAAGGAAGAGACAACTGCAATATGTGGGAGGATTCAAAAATGTATTCCTCCATGTTACGGTATCGACATCATCGTCGAAGTGTGGAGATGCAATTACAGCACCATCTGTGAGTCGGCATTCCAGTACCTTTGGTATTGAACGTTATGTAGGCAGCGCCATCTGTTGGTGGTGGTGTGGTAGCGATTAACGACTCTGGTTTCCTACCTTAGTCAGAAAGAGAGGCGATGTGGATGACCTCTGGTGGGTGGCGTGTCACGATCAGCGCCATCTAGGTTGTGCTACAAGCATAACATCAACTTCCCGGAAAATGAGTGTTACCTCATGGTTTCCCTAGTGTCCTGTCCATCTTATTAATGATGTTTTTATGTCCACAGAAGTGAAGTGTGGAGGCAATTGTGGTGAGGAAGGCAGTTTACCTTTGTTATGATCCCAAGTAGCTGAAAAACGAGTCTCCCCTTTGAGAATTGTTTTATCAAGCCTGACCTGACTAGAAGGTCTAGTAAATATAGAGGTGAAGACACAGATGTAAAAAAACTGGTTGGATTTGATAAACAATTTAAGATTATGGGCAGTAAATAAGAAAATAGATAAATGACTGGTTAGGAGATGTGGATAATTTGCTGGAGAGCTTTGACCCTCACTTGAGTACCAGACATCGCAAGGGGAAGCCATGCTCCATTTGAGCTCCCGTTAGAAAGGAAACCCCTAGTGATATATCTCCAAGAGAAGAGAAGTGTGCAGACGTGCCAGCTGTGGAATCGAGCTGGGAACGTTGTGGTCTCAAGTCCTGGACGGCGAGGAGAGTTTATCAAGCCACCCAGAGACATTTTCGTGGGCTGTGGGAGCGCCCTGATCAGACGCCATCAGAGGGATAGCGCCCTCGACTAGACAATCTGTGGTAAGCACGATTTAAGCCAGTCTATAGTGATTACTTGTAGTTGGTCGTGTGCCCAGCAACAGTAGCGTATGTTTATTGATAAGTTAGACATGTTTTGGTAAAGCAGGAAGCCTAAATAAGAGGACGGGGATGAGAGAGACAGCTGGAGGGACGAGCAGCACATCCTCTCCCGTCGACCGCCTGAAGCCAACTGACTGGAGGCGGAGGACCCTCCCTGAGTTGAGGAGGCACCCGCCGGGCAAGGCGGAGCATGGACCAGCCCAAACGGGGGAGTCCACTCTCACTGCATGTAGAGAGCAAATAGATGTTGAATGCAAACATATCGTGTGGATTGTTTCGTCTATCTGTTTAGAAGGAAACATTTTTATGGGGCATGTCAATGGGTTGCAGGTTTGTCTTTGGGGAAGAAGTTACTGAGAACTTCGAAGCTAGCACAGAGGGAGTAGTTGATGAGACTCCAAGGTAGTGGAGGAGAGGACCTCGAGCTGTGAGGAGAAGCAGTGAAGAGGAGTGTCACATGCTTCTGTAGAGGTGGTGAAGCACCATAGTTGCTCAAGGAAACTTCATGGTGAAGCAGCCAGGAGAGCTGTGGAGGACCCTAGTGGAAGTTGTTGAAGTGAGCACCATAGTTGCTCAAGGAAAACTTCATGGTGTAGCAGCCTGGAGGAGTTGCAGAGGATCCTGGTAGATAAACCCGGAAGAGCCTGAAGAGATCAGGATAGTGAACTTCCAGATGTGGAAGGGAAGTTCTAAATGATTACTTGTAGGGAGGTGATAGAGTGTTTGGTTGTCATTAGCGTGCAAGACGCAGTGAAAAATGAGTGATTGTTTGCCATTCTTGTGCCGAGGAGTGCTTATACTGAAGTATAGAGTTACAGCCGTTGGCTGGATTACCTACAGTTGTATGTGTTCTAGGACTGATAGGGTGATCGATGGATCATTGTTGTATATCGAGGAACATTTATAATTATATTTATGTTATTGCATTCATACGCCAATTTTCCTTGCACATGTTTACAGACGTATATTCTCTTGCTGATAGTGCAACATTGTATTATAAGACTTGATCTACTTGAGGAGGTTGGTAGTATTAGGTGGTGAATCAGGAGATTCACCACCTAATACCACTTGATAAGCAGGTGATAGAGTTCTGATGGTGTTGGAGGGCAACCTGACTGAAATAGTATAGAGTGTAGGATTCATTATTATTATATGTGTGTATGTGCTTTGTCCAGTAAATGTATTCAAGTTTGCTGATGTTTGCCCTTGTCCTAGTGAGGCTTCCCAGGAAGTAATAAAGAAGGAGAGAGAGAGAGAAAGAACCAAGAACCACAGCTGCGGACAGGGTTGGACGGAAAACTAGTAAGTGAAAGGGGACTGAGGAGATCATATCACATAAGGAGAGAGTGGGGAGTCACAGCGGCTCGAGTGGGTGTGTGCACGCGACAACGAGGCTAAGTGTTGGAGCAGCATCCCCTAAACGTGTGATGTTGAGCCCCTCTCCAAGAGCCAGAAGCGCCCAGTGTGATCTCCTGGTATAGTACAAGCACTCTACCGAGTTTTGGGTTGTCCAGAAAGAAGGATCAACGACGACAACACCACCAACCCACAACATAATACCTTGGGCAGTACACGAACCCTTAGCTTGGTCCTGAAAGAAGACTAAGTAAACCGCCGTCGATTGAGGCAGTGTGTTAGCTGCTAGTATACACAGTGTTGGTGACGATTGGCATACCTCGGGATTGGCTATTAAAGGTTACAGTGATGTGCCTAGTGTGAAGTGCTGCTAGCAAGCTGCTAGAGGCTTCTGCTGAGGAGTTAGCTACCCCTGTGTGAGTTTGTCGGTACACTTGTCAGCATGTTGCTGAAGCCCTCTGCCACTGAGTAGCTGGAGAGTGAAAGGTCGTGTGTAGGCACATTCAGATACAGTGTGGGGTGGACTTGTCTGTGTAGAAAGGTGAACTCGCCAGTGTTGTCATTTACGAGTGGATAAGGTACTGGGACGTCGTAATCACTAGAGTTGGTGAACACTGCAAACGCATTTGTGTCCTGCGTGAAAGTGACACTATTGTACATACGTGTAGAAGTAGTCTATTTATATATTTTAATAGTGGAGGTGAATATATGGATGAAGGAAAGCGTGTAGTGTTTATCCCCCCTTTATATCTTTATTGCGCTATACAGCCAGTTCTTGAAAGCCTACTACCGACTTGGGATCGGATACTCTAAACGGGGTAATATAACCAAGAACCCGGTTACTGGTCCTAAGTGGCCGTAACATAATTGGCATCCCCAGCCGGCTCCGACTTCTTGTCAAGTGCGTTTGATAGGATTGATTAAATAGTGCAATCTCCGTGTATAACTTCCTCGTTCCGTTTTGTGTTTGTGTGGTGCAGTGTTGAAAATAGTGCAGTGTTGCGTGCTTGGGCTCAACTTGAAAAAGGTACAATATGGCACAAAAAAAGACCATCAATAACTTGTACGACGTGCAGGAATTCCTAAACCAGGAAGACTGCCGTCCAAGATTTAAATACCTTGGGAAGCCTGAATTAGTGTTGATAAGTGCTTATTTAGGAATCTAAGTGAGTGAGCAGGATACACGTGTGGAGTTCCTCTCGATGGTCCATAAGCACTTAAAAAACCGATGAAAAGCAAGAAAGTGAGGCGCACAGTAAAAAGGAAAGTGTCATGGCTTCCACTGAAAAGGAAGTCCAAGGAAATGATGGTGGGAGTGACACTAGTGAACTTAACATGAGCCTATTGACTGTGAAAATGCGTGAGTTTGAAATCCATCATGAAATAGAATGGAAAAGCTAGAACTAGAAGAAAGAAGACAAGAGAGAAAGGAGAGAAAGAGAAGAGCGAGAAAGGAAAGAAAGACGAGAAAGAGAGGAGTGAGAAAGATAAGATAATGAACGAGAAAGGAGAAACGAATTGGAAGTGCTAAGGTTAGGATGTAGGAGGGAAATAATTAGTTTTGATTCAGTGAGGAACATCAAAATGGTTCCTAAGTTTAACGAGAAAGAAGTCTCAAAGTTCTTTGCCGCTTTCGAGAAGGTAGTTGCATCATTTGAATGACCGAGGGAAAATTGGGCCAATATGATCCAATCCGTTTTGACTGGAAAGGCCCAAATCGCATACTCCACGTTGTCGATGGATGACTCCAATGATTACGACGCTCTCAAGAAGGTAGTGCTGATGGCTTACCAGTTGGTGCCTGAAGCATACAGGCAGAAGTTTCATAACCTAAAGAAGACATCAAAGCACACCTTCACAGAGTTTGCGAGTATTAAAGAACGACTGTTTCCCGAATGGTGCGCTTCTCGGAAGGTAGAGACAAAAGAGCAACTTGAACAACTCATTGTTTTAGAAGACTTTGAAGATTGTCTGTCTGGTGATCTGAAGACATACCTGGAAGAACAACAAGTAGAAACCATGAGTGCGGCAGCCACTATGGCTGAGGAGTATATTCTAACACATCGGTCGTCTACCAGGTATGTTCTGAAGAGCTACTCAAAACCGCCTACGAAGCATAAGCCGGAGGATTAGACCGTCCCACGAGGTGCCATAAAATCATCCCCAGGTAAACCTAGAAGAATTAGTCCTAAGAGGGACTTAGTGTGTTGGACCTGCGGTCAGAGAGGACACATAGCTTCTAAGTGTCGAGGCAGAACCAGTAACGACTCGCGTAGGGAGGTTATGCTGGGTAGCTGTATGATGCCACCAGTAGCCGCCCTGTCACTAGAGATGAAGAAAGAAAAACCGGAGTTGTTTGCCCCCTACACTTTGCACAGGTATGTATCGAGTGACCAAACGGGTAAGTCTGTGGTGGTAATCAGAGATAGTGGAGTTGCCCAGTTTCTGATTTTGAAAAACTCGTTACCCGAGGAAGTGTCTATTAATGAGAAAGAAAAGGTCATATTCGGCGGGTTTCCCTCAACATTGTAAGTTGCCCCTTTAGTAAAAGTACATCTCGAGTCATCGTACTTCAGTGGCAAGTGTACATTAGCAGTGGTGGATAATCTTCCAATAGAGGAGAAAGAGGTTATCTTGGTCTACGACTTGGCTCTAGGTTTGGTGCATAACCATCCCCTAGTTGTGGAAGACCTGGTATATGATGTGAAACCAGTAGTAGCCGTACAAACTAGATCCCAGGCACAAACACAATGGAAATTAAATACCTTGTTTAACCTACCCTGCAGGTTACTGATAATGCTCCTGCGACCTTGCTGGATTCGACTCCCGTACCAGAACACTGGACCCGAACAACCCTGATACTAAGAGATTCAGAAGAACAGAAGAAGGAACCCCCCAAGTGCAGGTATTAGCCGGTACTACGGATTCCGCTTGAAAAGGAGGGGACCAGTATTTCTGGACAAATGAAGTACTGTGTCGGAGGTGCCCACAGAGATATCACCAGTCTACTGAGGAAGATACACAGGTAGTCGTAGCCGCAGTATTTCGGGCCAACTTGTTACTTTCAGCCCATGGCGGCCGATTTGCCGGACACTGCAGGATATCAAAAACTTTTCATCGCCTGGCTAGATGTTTCTCCTGGACGCGGATGAAGAGTGACATTCGATGATTTGTTAAGTCCTGCCATGAATGTCAGATAGCTGGAAAAGTAAATCAGCCTGTTCCCAAAGCCTCTCTCTGTCCTATACCCTCTACTTGTGAGCCCTTTGAGCACCTCATCTTAGATATAGTAGGCCTGCTTCCGCCTTCTACTGCTGGAGTACAGTATCTGCACACTATTACGGATCGGGTTAGTAGGTACCCAGAAGCAATCCCCCTGAAGACAATCACAACGAATGTAATTGTGAAGCATCTTCTCTGGTTTGTTGCACGATAGAGTCTTCCTAAGACCATCCAAACGAATCCCGGGACTAATTTTACCTCTGTCTTATTTCGTCAACAGATTGCCGGCCTTGAGATCCAGCATATTACATCTAGTGCCTACCATCCCGAGTCGCAAAGGGCTTTGGAGAGGTTCCATCAGACACTGAAGGGCATGCTGAGGAAATATTGCTACGAAAGGCAGAGGAAATGGGCTGAAGACCTACCCTACCGGTTAGATCGGTACAATCTTTTCCAAACGAATCCCTAGGCGTGTCTCTGTTTGAAATGATGTATGGTCACGCAGGAAGAGGTCTCATGAAGATGGTAAGGGATCAATGGCTGGACCATGAAGACGACCTAGATGCTGTAGACTGGTTGTCTACTAACAAAGGCAGGTTGATTTCTGCGTGGGAGATAGCCAAACGAAACTTGGTGAACTCTGAGGCAGCTACCAAACAGAGATACGACCAAAGGACAACACCGAAGGATTTTCAGGTAGGGGACCTAGTGTTGGTATGTTCACCCACTGTGACAGGGAGTTTGAGTGCCAGGTTCATAGGTCCTTATCCAGTATTGAAGAAAGTAACCCTGTACTAATTACATCCTTAGCACTCCAGATCGAAGGAAGAAACAAACGATAGTCCATATTAATATGATAAAGAAATAACAAGGTCGTGACATTCGCCCAGTAACCATAGTGGCGACAAGAGAGGATGGTCAAGAGGCGATGGAGGATGCTGAAAAGGTATTATCCAACTCAGAGATCTTATATAATTTACAGACAATGTTGACCCACGTAACTGAAGGAAACCAACCACCTCTGGTAAGACTAATCCAGCAATTTAAGACCATTTTTCGAGACGCTCTAGGACTAACATCTGTCCTACGGCATGACGTTATCCTGAATGATGGAGTAAGGCCGATCAAACAACACCCATATCGTCTCAACCCCCGGAAAAGAGGTGGTGAAACGCTAGGTGGAATATATGCTGCAACATCATCTGATAGCCCCGAGCATAAGTCCATGGTCATCCTCGGTTCTGCTAGTGCTCAAAGCTGGTAAGGAATACAGATTGTGTATTGATTACAGACAGGTTAATAAGGTCACAGTAGCAGATACCTATCCTCTTCCAAGAGTAGAAGTGTCTAGATACCATCGGCAGGGCGCAATACTTAACAAAATTCGACCTATGGCAAGGCTAATGGCAGGTTTCCCTCACGGAGCGAGCCAAACCCATCTCAGCGTTTGTAACCCCCAGACGGCTTGTTTGAATGTCAGGTGATGCAGTTTGGGATGAAGAATGCCGCATCTACCTTCCAGAGGATGATGGGTATGGTGTTGTGTGATGTAGGTAATACTATGGTCTATATCGACGATGTCTTAATCCATGATTCAAGTTGGGACGACTACCTACGTCATCTAAAAGAATTCTTTATGGTCATGCAATATGCTTGGTTAGTAGTCAACCTAAATAAATCTGAGTTCGCTAAAACTTCCATTATCTTTGTAGGATATGTGGTGGGAGGAGGATGGATTGTCCCAAAAACCAGCAACTTGGAAACTATCATCCAGTACTCGACTCCTTCAACAAGGAAGGAAATCCTGCGTTTCCTTGGTATGGCTGGTTTTTACCGTAAATTTGTCCCCAACTTTTCAAGCATCGCAGTCCCTCTGATGAATCTTTTAAAGATGGGCGTAAAGTTCCTGTGGGGCAAAAGCTGTCAGGAGACTTTTGAAAATTTAAAAGCAGTTTTGATTTCTTCTCCTATCCTCATGTCCCCAAATTTCGAAGATAAATTCCTCTCACCGTAAGTGCTTCCGATTACGCCCTCGGGGCTGTATTATCACAAATTGATGCTAAAGGAGTGGAACAACCTATAGCATACTATTCTAAGAAGTTTACTAATAGCCAGCTAAATTACTCTGTGATAGAAAAGGAGACGTTGGCCCTGGTCAGTTCTGTACAACACTTTCAAGTTTACCTAACCAGTAATGGCCATCCAATACTGGTCAGGTCTGACCACAATCCCCTAAAATCTATGCACAGGTAAGGCAGAAAAATCTTCTGCACACCAGATGGAGTCTACACCTCCAACAATATTCCCTATATGTCGAGGATATCAAAGGAGTGGACAACGTGGTGGCAGACACATTGTCTCGCATCTAAGGTACTGAGTTTGTTTTGCTCAAACATACTAATTTGGTTTATTTTCCTTTTAGAAACAAAACCATCGTTGGAGGGCGGAGACGCAATTACAGTGCGATCTGTGAGTCGGCACTCCCGTACTCCTAGTATTGAACGCAATGTGGACAGTGCCATGTGTTGGTGGTGGCGTGGTAGCAATGAATGGCTCTGGTTGCCTGCCTTAGTCAGAAAGAGAGGTCGATGTGGATGACCTCTGGGGGGTGGCGTGTCATGATCAGCGCCATCTAGGTTGTGCTACAAGCATAATGTTCACTCCCCGGTGAATGAGTGTTACCTCATGGTTTCCCCAGTATCCTGTCCATCTTATATTATAATGACGTTTTTATGGCCACAGAAGTGAAGTGTGGAGGCAAGTAAGTAAGTAATTATCAAAAGAAGGCACCAAACCGGGAAGGCTATGTAGCACCATCAAATACGCAAAATAATCAGAGGGCGCTAAATATCACCAAGGATGCCAATACGAGAACAAAAACGCATAAGGCGAACGATATTAAAAGTATCCGAGTCACCAAGAATTCTATCGAGGGACAGGTGACCGCGAGGGGCGGTCGGAAAGCAAGACATACGCTCGTCCTGGAAGTCAGGACATTCAAGAAGGACATGCACGACCGTAAGAGGGACAATGCAACTAGGACAATAAGGAGCAGGGCGGCGTTCCATCAAATGACCATGGGTTAAGCGAGTATGGCCAATACGCAACCTCGCCAGAGCTGTTTCCCACCGCCGGTTACGGTGGAAGGAGGACTGCCACGAGGAAACACAACATTTAAGAGTACGTAGCTTGTTACCAGTAACAGACAACCAAGAAGCCTGCCAACGGGTAAGGACTGAGGAATGGATAACCGGGTAAAAGTCAGAATACGGAATGCCCTTACGAGAGATGGGACAAGAGCGGACAGCTTCCTTGGCGGCAGCATCCGCACGCTCATTTAAAGACACACCAATATGGCTGGGAACCCAACAAAACTCAACCGACTTAAATTTACTATGAACGAGAAACAGCCAATGCTGGATCTCGACAACCACTGGATGAACTGGATTAAAGGACCCGAGAGCCATGAGGGCACTACGAGAGTCAACAACAACTACAAAGGAAGACTGACAACGAGAAAGTAGGAGACGAAGAGCATAGAGAATAGCATAAAGTTCCGCTGTAAAGATGCTAGTCTCCGGAGGCAAGCGACACATATAAGTGCGATCAGGAAAAACAACAGAGTAGCCAACACCGTCCGCTGACTTAGACCCATCGGTGAAGACAGAAACGGAGCGGGAGTGAGAAGAAAAGTGCTCGAGGAAAAGGCGTTTTAGAACCGTAGGAGGGGTAAAAGCTTTAGTGATACGGGTCAAGGAAGTACAAAACCGCGGAAGAGGGACCCTCCACGGGGGCAAAGAAGGAACAACACGAGGAGAAACATCAGAAATACGAACGGAGAGAGAATCCTGCAGGCGAGATAACCGGACAGAAAGAGGGAGGTGGTGAAGAGGAACAGGAACCGCAGGAGGGGTAAAAGTTAAAGCACGACAGAGGCGAGAGGAAGGATGTTGCAAGGACCGCGCAAGATAGCGAAGACAGTAGCGATCACGGCGGTCCTGGAGAGACAGGAAGCCAGTGTCAACATACAAGCTAAGGACGGGAGTCGAACGAAAGGCACCAGAACTGAGGCGCAACCCAGTATGGTGCAAAGCATCAAGACGGCGAAGAGTAGAAGGAGAAGCAGACGAGTAAGCAGGGCAACCATAATCGAGCTTAGACAGGACGAGAGAAGAATGTAAAGCAAGGAGAGTGCGCCTATCTGCCCCCCAAGAAGTATGGGATAAGACCCGAAGGAGGGTAAGGGCCTTAGAGCACTCAACACGGAGGTAAGAGATATGGGGAGACCAAGACAAACGAGTGTCAAGGAATAACCCCAAAAGCTTCGCGGAATCTTTGTATTCAAGGGGATGACCATAAAGTGACAAAGAGGGACGAAGAACAACCCGTTTCCGCGTAAATGTCATGGCACAAGTCTTAGAAGTAGAGAACTTGAAGCCATGATCAGTGGCCCAAGACGACACGGCATCAATTGCAAGTTGAAGCCGGCGTTGAAGGAGAGGCGAATCATCACCCTGACAACAAAGGGTAAGATCATCGACATAGAGAGCGGAGAAGACACCAGAAGGAAGAGAGGAAAGAAGACCATTGAGGGCAACCAGAAAAAGAGTAGTGCTCAGAACACTACCCTGGGGCACACCTTCATATTGCTGAAAAGAGGGAGAGAGAGCGGTACCAAGGCGCACCCGAAAGGAACGACGAGAGAGGAAGCTGCGGAGAAAGAGAGGGAGATGACCACGAAGGCCAAAAGAATGAAGTTGAGATAGGATATGATAACGCCAAGTGGTGTCGTAAGCCTTTTCCAGGTCAAAAAGGACGGCAACAACGGAGGTCTTCGCAGCAAAAGCAGTACGAATATAGACCTCCAAGTTCACCAGGACATCTGTCGTGCTGCGGCACTTGCGGAAACCAAATTGAGAAGGGGAGAGGAGGTGATGGTGTTCCAGGAACCACATCAGACGAACGTTAACCATACGTTCAAAAAGTTTGCAGACACAACTTGTGAGAGCAATAGGGCGAAAGTCCTTAGGGGAAGTACCCAGAGACCCCGGTTTGCGAACAGGGAGGACAACGGCATCGAGCCAGTCCTCAGGGACTGACGACGACTCCCAGATCCGATTATACAGACTCAGTAAATACTGAGACGTGCTCGGAGGGAGATGGCGAAGCATCTCATAATGAATACCATCGGAGCCCGCCGCCGTAGAACCGCAGAGGGCCAGAGCAGAACGAAGTTCAGAGAGAGAGAAGGGATCATTATAGGGAAGCTGAAGATGAGTGCAGAAATCTAAAGGACGAGACTCAAGGACAGGTTTACGAAGAAGGAAAGATTGGGGAAGATGAAGACCAGAGCTAACAGAAGAAAAGTGGGAACCCAGTTCGGAAGCGACCTGCAACGGGTCCGCCACAAGAGTATCATGGAGGTGAAGGACCGGTGAAACATCGGGAACGAACTTACCCGCTATCTTGCGGATACGCTTCCAGATCTGGGCCAGAGGGGTTTCGGACGTAATTGTTGAGACATAAGATGCCCAACATTCACGTTTAGCCGTACGGATGGCCCTACGGGCCACCGCACTCGCTTTCCGAAAGAAAAGAAAAGAATCGGTCGTCTGCCTACGGCGGTGCCTCTTCCAGGCTGCACGCTTACAGCGGACAGCCCGAGCACAGTCCGCATTCCACCAGGGAACGCACTTCCGTGGACCCCGAGAGGAAGAGCGAGGAATAGAGCGGAGGGCAGCGTTGAAGACAGTGTCATGAAAAAGGAGGAGAGCGCGAGAGAGAGGCAGAAGGGAGAGGTCAGAGAGAGCAGCACTGAGGGTAAATAGGGTCCAGTCTGCCTTAGCAAACTGCCACCTAGGGAAAGAGAGGGAAGGGCGAAAAGAGAAAAAGGAAACAAGGATGGGGAAATGATCACTTCCATGGAGGTCATCAAGAACCTGCCACGTGAAATCCAAGTAAAGAGAAGAAGAGCAGAGAGAAAGATCAAGACAAGAAAGGGCGCGAGTCCGAGAGTCCAAATGAGTGGGCTCACCAGAATTCAGAAGAGACAGGGAAGAAGATAGGAGAAACGGCTCAAGGAGGCGACCCCGGGTATTCGTCAGAACGTCACCCCAAAGAGAATGACGACAATTGAAGTCACCCAGCAGGAGCACAGGCTCCGGCAAGGAGTCTAGGAGGTGTTTCAAATCAGGAAGAGAGAGCGGGACACTCGGGGGGAGATAAATGGAACAAACTGTGTACCATTTCCCCACAAAGATACGAGCAGCAGAACAATGGAGAGGCGAAGGAAAAAGTAAAGGAACAAAGGGAACATCTGCACGAATCAAGAGAGCAGAAGAATTAGAAGCCCCAGCAATGGCTGGGGGGGGGGGAGAGAAAGGAATAGCCACGAAAACGACCAGGACGAGCACCAAGCATTGGCTCCTGGAGACAGACACAAAGGGGCGAAAACCGCGAAATCAGAAGTTGGAGTTCGAGGAAATTGGCGTAATAACCTCGAACGTTCCATTGAAGAATGGACAACGACGGGAAGAGAAAGGACAAAAACAGAGAACAAGGAAGAAACAAAGGCGAAAGAGCAACAGAGCACGTTAAAGAATATCAGGGTCGGGATCAGGGTCAGCAAAGTCAGGGTTAGGGGGCATGGGTAAACTGAGCAAAGACGGAGGGAAGGAAACGGGAGAACAGATCAGAGGTGGGCGGGCGGGGTCCGGAGGAGGAGGAGGAAGAGGAGGAGACAACGGAGAGGAGCAGTCAAGGACAGCAGTAGGAAGAGGGGGAGTAGGAAGAGGGGGAGTAGAAAGAGGGGAGCGCACCCCAGCAAGAGCAGCAACCGAAAGGGAAGCCGGGGCCAAAGAAACCTCCACAGCAGGAACAGGGGGCGCAACCACTGAAACGGGAGGGGAAGGAGCAACAGAGCCAGAAGTAGGAGCTAAGGAAGAAAGCGAAGCCTTCTTACCCGCCGGGGAAGAGGAAGGAGAGGAGCCAGGCTTACGCTTCTGACTTAAAGAGACAGGTGTCCCAGCAACTACGTACCGGGCAACGGATTCCAGTGTCTCAACAGGAGAAGCCGAACGAGAGCACACACGACGGCCGTTAGGAGAGCGACGGACATCCGCCTGCACCGACAGGCGGCGGGGAGAGCCGATAGATGGAGGAAGAGGATGGGAAGGAGGATCGGAGGGGGACGAGGAAGAAGACACAGGAGACATGACAGACCGGGTTGAAAGAAGGGGAACCCCAGACAGAGGACCAGGAGGGGGACCCCTCGGGAAAGAACTCAAAGGAACAGAGGAGGGGGCAGTGGGCGTATCAGGGTCCAAGGCCCAGAAACGGTTGAGAGTCTGAGGAAGGGGGGAAGGACGAGGAGAGGAAGAGCGCAACACGCGAGCATAAGAGATGTTAGTATAAGGCGGGAGCCGGCGAACCTGACCCGAACAGGGATCTCGCCAAGGCAAGATAAGGCAGCCAAGCGGGAAGCCGCATCCTGAGAAGGAGCAGCAACGACACGTGTACCGAGACGAGTGGGGTTGAAAGTAACACACGCATCCACGGAATCTACAAGATGCCGATGGAGGGAGAAATCGTCAGGTGGCGCAGAAGCAAGAGGGAGGAGATCAAAGTATTTGGCCCATGAAGCAGGACCAAACAAGGCCTGATACGCATCAGCACGGGAAGGAATCGAGCGAGTGCGGTTGGGGCGCGAACGGCGTTGAGAACCCCTAGAGAGAGAGGGGTCAAAAGGCGCAGTAGTCACAACGAAAGACGTAGCCACACCAGGGGACGAAGTGGTCACCACCGGGGGCTGGAGGCTCGACCCAACCTCAGAGGAGGGAGGGGAGCTGGGGGAAGAAGTCAGGACGGTCAAAGGAGGAGCAAGGTCGGGGCCCAACGCAGCGGGAGCTACAGAGCCTGGTCTTCCAATACAGGCCGACTCGGGGGCTTGGTCGCCCACCCCACGAGCCTGAGAGGGTACAACGGAAACATTCAACGACATAGAGACGAAAAGTGACAAATTCATCCACGAATGTGCCCCCATACCCACCATGGAGCCACAATTAGAGGCAGGACACCCAACAGGAAGCTATCGCTGATCATGCCGGGGCCCCCTAGGGGTGCGTCGTGAGTATACGCCCCACAAACGCCACCTTAAGAACCGTCAGTCCGTCGAGATCGGGTTCAGCGACGAAAGGGGGATTGACAATAAAAGGTTCCCCTCGCTCGAGACGTCGGGTACTACAGTTCTACGGGTGCAAGAGTATGCCTCCTCAAGCACCCGGGCGTCAAAATAGAAGAAGTCCAAAGAAAGAATCCAAAACAAGCAAAAGGTCGGCAGGAAACGACAAGCAGATAGGAGAAGAGGGGGGAGAAAAACGAATCATAAGGAAAAGGAAAAGCGATCCGGCACAATTGGAGAAGACAGCAGCAGGAGTGCAAGGCCAGAAAAGGACAGAGGACTGCCCAACGGAGCATCACACTCCAGCAGCCGTCCACCAAGCCCCCTCACGACGCCAACGGGCCGGAAGGGGAGGGGGGTGTGGAGGCAATTGTGGTGAGGAAGACAGTTTACCTTAGACAGCTCACGAATCCTTAGATTGGTCTTGAAAGAAGACTAAGTAAGCCGCCGTCGATAAAGGCAGTGTGTTAGCTGCTAGTATACGCAGCAGCTAACACACGGTGACGATCGGCGTACCCCGGGATTGGCTATTAAGGGTTACAGTGATATGCATAGTGTGAAGTGCTGCTAGCAAGCTGCTAGAGGCTTCTGCTGAGGGGTTTGCTACCCGTGTGTGAGTTCATTTGGTACCCATGTCAGCATGTTGCTGGAGAGCAAAAGGTGGGGTGTTGGCACATCGTGATAATGTGTGGGTGGACTGGCTCGTATAGAAAGGTGAACTCACCAGTGTTGTCCAGTATGAGTGGATAAGGTACTGGGACGTCGTAATCACTGGAATTGGTGAATACTGCAAACGCATTTGTATCCTGAGTGAAAGTGATGCTATTATATGTAAGTGTAGCAATAGTATATTTTAATATTTATTTAATGGTGGAGGTGAATATGTTGGTGAAGGAAAGTGTGTAGTGTTATCCCCCCTTTATATCTTTATTGCGCTATACAGTCAGTTCTTGAAAGCCTACTACCGACTTGGGGTAGGATACACTAAAAGAGGTAATATTACCAAGAACCCGGTTACTGGTCCTAAGTGGCCGTAACACTCCAGTAGGACATGATGAGGGTGGAGAGAGCCATGGCAGCAGCAGCAAGGAAGAAACGTAGGGTGGGAGGAGAAAACCAGGAAATCACAGCCTCCAACACAACATCCCCAGAGGTGAGGGGGGGGGGGGAGGACCCACAACCAGCAACCCAGTAACACCAGAAGGGAGGGCAACTCCACCACCCTCCTCTGCATAGAAACCTTCCTACCCCAAACACTCCCTGCTCCTGCTCCAATTCTCAGTCAACTCTCCCTCCCCCATCATCCCATACCCATCCTGCTTCCCCTCCCCCACACTCATTGTGTCCCACCTCCCCACATTCCCTCCCTGTCCCCCCTCCCCATTCTTCCCATGCCTTCTTTGTCCCCCCTTCACTTAGCCCCCCCCCCCACCTCTCACCTCAGTATCCTCTGAGACCCTATTATCCACCTCACAAGTAAGTAAGTAAGTAATTATCAAAAGAAGGCACCAAACCGGGAAGGCTATGTAGCACCATCAAATACGCAAAATAATCAGAGGGCGCTAAATATCACCAAGGATGCCAATACGAGAACAAAAACGCATAAGGCGAACGATATCAAAAGTATCCGAGTCACCAAGAATTCGATCGAGGGACAGGTGACCGCGAGGGGCGGTCGGAAAGCAAGACACACGCTCGTCCTGGAAGTCAGGACATTCAAGAAGGACATGCACGACCGTAAGAGGGACAATGCAACTAGGACAATAAGGAGCAGGGCGGCGCTCCATCAAGTGACCATGGGTTAAGCGAGTATGGCCAATACGCAACCTCGCCAGAGCTGTTTCCCACCGCCGGTTACGGTGGAAGGAGGACGGCCACGAGGAAACACAACATTTAAGAGTACGTAGCTTGTTACCAGTAACAGACAACCAAGAAGCCTGCCAACGGGTAAGGACTGAGGAATGGATAACCGGGTAAAAGTCGGAATACAGAATGCCTTTACGAGAGATGGGACAAGAGCGGACAGCTTCCTTAGCGGCAGCATCCGCACGCTCATTTAAAGACACGCCAATATGGCTGGGAACCCAACAAAACTCTACCGACTTAAATTTACTGTGAACGAGAAACAGCCAATGCTGGATCTCGACAACTTCTGGATGAACTGGATTAAAGCACCTGAGAGCCATGAGGGCACTACGAGAGTCAACAACAACCACAAAGGAAGACTGACAACGAGAAAGCAGGAGACGAAGAGCATAGAGAATAGCATAAAGTTCCGCTGTAAAGATGCTAGTCTCCGGAGGCAAGCGACACATATAAATGCGATCAGGAAAAACAACAGAGAAGCCAACACCGTCCGCTGACTTAGACCCATCGGTGAAGACAGAAACGGAGCGGGAGTGAGAAGAAAAGTGCTTGAGGAAAAGGCGTTTTAGAACCGTAGGAGGGGTAAAAGCTTTAGTGATACGAGTCAAGGATGTACAAAACCGCGGAAGAGGGACCCTCCACGGGGGCAAAGAAGGAACAACACGAGGAGAAACATCAGAAATACGAACGGAAAGAGAATCCTGTAGGCGAGATAACCGGACAGAAAGAGGGAGGTGGTGAAGAGGAACAGGAACCGCAGGAGGGGTAAAAGTTAAAGCACGACAGAGGCGAGAGGAAGGATGTTGCAAGGACCGCGCAAGATAGCGAAGACAGTAGCGATCACGGCGGTCCTGGAGAGACAGGAAGCCAGTGTCAACATACAAGCTAAGGACGGGAGTCGAACGAAAGGCACCAGAACCGAGGCGCAACCCAGTATGGTGCAAAGCATCAAGACGGCGAAGAGTAGAAGGAGAAGCAGACGAGTAAGCAGGGCAACCATAATCGAGCTTAGACAGGACGAGAGAGGAATGTAAAGCAAGGAGAGTGCGCCTATCTGCCCCCCAAGAAGTATGGGACAAGACCCGAAGGAGGGTAAGGGCCTTAGAGCACTCAACACGGAGGTAAGAGATATGGGGAGACCAAGACAAACGAGTGTCAAGGAATAACCCCAAAAGCTTCGCGGAATCTTTGTATTCAAGGGGATGACCATAAAGTGACAAAGAGGCTACCTACCTTACCTTGAGGTGCTTCCGGGGCTTAGTGTCCCCGCGGCCCGGTCGTCGACCAGGCCTCCTGGTTGCTGGACTGATCAACCAGGCTGTTAGACGCGGCTGCTCGCAGCCTGACGTATGAGTCACAGCCTGGTTGATCAGGTATCCTTTGGAGGTGCTTATCCAGTTCTCTCTTGAACACTGTGAGGGGTTTGCCAGTTATGCCCCTTATGTGTAGTGGAAGCGTGTTGAAAAGTCTCGGGCCTCTGATGTTGATAGAGTTCTCTCTCAGAGTACCTGTTGCACCTCTGCTTTTCAACGGGGGTATTCTGCACATCCTGCCATGTCTTCTGGTCTCATGTGGTGTTATTTCTGTGTGCAGGTTTGGGACCAGCCCCTCAATTATTTTCCACGTGTAAATTATTATGTATCTCTCCCGCCTGCGCTCAAGGGAGTACAGATTTAGGCTCTTTAGTCGGTCCCAGTAATTAAGATGTTTTACTGAGTGGATTCTAGCAGTAAAGGATCTCTGCACGCTCTCTAGGTCAGCAATTTCTCCAGCTTTGAAAGGGGCTGTCATTGTGCAGCAGTACTCCACTCTAGATAGCACAAGCGTTTTGAAAAGTATCATCATCGGTATAGCATCTCTAGTGTGAAAAGTTCTTGTTATCCAACCTGTCATTTTTCTTGCAGTTGTGACGGCTACTTTATTGTGTTCTTTAAAGGTAAGGTCTTCCGACATGAGTACACCCAGGTCCTTTACATTGCCTTTTCGTTCTATGTTATGATTTGCCTGCGTTTTGTACGTGGTTTCTGTTTTTATATTTTCAATTTTTCCGTAGCGCATGAGCTGAAACTTATCCTCGTTGAATACCATATTATTTTCTGTAGCCCATAGAAAGACCTGATCTACATCTGATTGGAGGTTTGCTGTGTCCTCTATGTTGCCAACTCTCATGAAAATCCTAGTGTCATCTGCAAAGGATGATACAGTGCTATAGGTTGTGTTCTGGTCTATGTCCGATATGAGGATGAGAAAAAGTACTGGAGCAAGCACAGTACCCTGGGGGACTGAGCTCTTCACGGTTGATGGGCTGGATTTTATTTTGTTGACTATTACACATTGGGTTCTGTCAGTCAGGAAATTGTAGATCCATCTGCCTATTTTCCCGGTAATTCCTTTTGAACGCATTTTATGTGCAATAACACCATGGTCACATTTATCAAAAGCTTTTGCGAAATCTGTGTAAATTACATCAGCGTTTTGTTTGTCTTCCATAGCATCTAATGCCATATCATAGTGGTCCAGCAACTGCGACAGGCAAGAGCGCCCTGTTCTGAAACCATGTTGTCCGGGGTTATGGAGATGCTGTGATTCCATGTATTTTGTGATCTTACTTCTTAGCACTCTCTCAAAAATTTTTATGATGTGCGATGTTAGTGCTATCGGTCTGTAATTTTTTGCCTCTGCCTTATTTCCTCCTTTATGGAGTGGTGCTATCTCTGCTGTTTTTAGTATGTCAGGGATAACGCCAGTATCTAGACTTTGTCTCCACAGAATGTGAAGGGCCTGCGATAGTGGTTTTTTACAGTTCTTGATGAATATGGAGTTCCAAGAATCCGGGCCTGGTGCAGAGTGCATAGGCATACTGTTTATGGCTTCTTCAAAATCTAGTGGGGATAGGGCGACGTCTGATATGTGATTTGATGTTGGTATCATATCCATGAAAAATTCATTTGGGTTATCAATCTTTAGTGCATTTAATGGCTCACTGAAAACAGAGTCGTACTGCTTCCTCAGTAACTCGCTCATTTCTTTGTTGTCATCTGTGAAAGTTCCATCTCCCTTTCGCAGGGGCCCGATACTAGATGTGGTTTTTGATCTTGATTTTGCATAGGAGAAAAAATATTTCGGATTTCTCTCTATTTCACTGATGGCCTTTTGCTCTCTTTGCCTCTCCTGGGTTTTGTATGATTCTTGTAGCTTGAGTTCAATTGTTTCTATTTCTCTACCTAACCTTCTTCGCCGTTCTTGAGATAGGGTGCGACTCTCAAGTTGTTCCGCGATTCGTTTTCTTCGCCTATATAGGGAACGACGTTCCCGTTCCAATCTGCATCTCTTTCTCTTTTTTCTTAGGGGTATGCGGTTTGAACATATTTCTAGTGCTACTGAGCTTATTTTTTCCAGGCACTGGTTCAGGTTTGCATTTCCTAGCTGTTCTTCCCAGTTTATTTCTGTGAAGTCCTGGTTTATTTGCTCCCAGTTTATCCGTTTATTATTGAAGTTGAATTTGCTGAAATCTCCTCCACCGGGAATCTGGACTGGTTTTGAAGGTCCATTTCCCATGGTTGTCAGAACTTCAATTAAGTTGTGATCTGAGTAACAGGTATTTGTAATCATTATGTTCCCGATCAACTCATCATTATTAGTGAAAATGAGGTCCAGCGTGTTCTCCTTCCTAGTTGGTTCTACTATTTGCTGGTTTAAGGCAAACCTATCGCACATCCGTAGCAGGTCATTTGCATGTGCCTGCTCATTTAGGCTACTTCCTGGTATTCTTTCTGATATTACTGTATTAGCCAGGTGCTTCCATTTCAGGTGCCGTAGGTTGAAGTCCCCAAGCAGGATGATGTTCGGAGCTGGATTTGTGAGGTTTTCCAAGCAGTGCTCTATTTTCATTAGTTGGTCTTTAAACTGCTGAGGGTTTGCCTCCGGTGACTTATATACAAGGACAACAACTACATTTAGGATCTCTATTTTGACTATCAGCACTTCCACCATATCATTTGAGGTGTTTAGCAGCTCAGTACAGATGAGTGTGTCTTTGATGTAGAGGCTGACCCCACCCTGAAGCCGGTGTTTCCTATCACATCTGAAGAGATTGTATTCTGGGATCCATATTTCACCATCAAGGTAGTCCTTTGTGTGAGTTTCCGTTAGGGCTGCAAACACTGCATTTGCCTCATGAAGGAGACCATCTATAAAATGAACTTTGTTGGATTTGCGTGTTTTTATACCCTGGATGTTGGCAAATATAAATGATGTTATCGTGTTAGTGGAAGTGCTGGATGCTTTAATTGGTGTTAATATCTGAGGCTCTGGTAAGGAGGCCACTGTGTTTGCGTCCTCTCTAGCATTTGACCGAGTTGGTGGTAGAGTCTGGTCATTTTTAGCCATTCTTCTCCTCCTCCTCTTGCTAAAAAATTATCCCGGTTGATGGAGTAGTGGCTGTTTTCATAGTGGTAGTCTGTCGGTTTTATTCGCCTGGTACCTCTTATATGAAAAGCTGGGCATTCAGCATTGAAGCACTCTTTCCTGTCCAAAGAGTTCTTGCAAATTTCTGGGTGAAAGAATTCACAGCTTTTGGTACATTTACCTGTATTGAGGAGGTTTCTGCACTTTCTAGGGTGATCGTGTGTACATGTTCCATTTATTCTTCCCGATTCCCCATGCTTACAGGTAGCCCATCTGTAATACCAACAGATTTTGGGGCCTTGTTTTGTTTGTTTCCCTCTGCCAGGGACCGCACTCTGCTGCGGCGCCCCCGACACTGTGCCCTGCTCCGGTGCCTGTGACACTGTGCCCTGCTCCGGTGCCTGTGACACCGCGCTCTGCTCCGGTGCCTGTGACACCGCGCTCTGCTCCGGTGCCTGCGACACCGCGCACTGCTCAGGGGTCCCCGACTCCGTGCCCTGCTCAGGCATCCCCGACTCCGCGCCCTGCTCAGGCATCCCCGACTCCGTGCCCTGCTCAGGCAAGAGGGACGAAGAACAACCCGTTTCCGCGTAAAAGTCATGGCACAAGTCTTAGAAGTAGAGAACTTGAAGCCATGACCTGTGGCCCAAGACGACACGGCATCAATTGCAAGTTGAAGCCGGCGTTGAAGGAGAGGCGAATCATCACCCTGACAACAAAGGGTAAGATCATCGACATAGAGAGCGGAGAAGACACCAGAAGGAAGAGAGGAAAGAAGACCATTGAGGGCAACCAGAAAAAGAGTAGTGCTCAGAACACTACCCTGGGGCACACCTTCGTATTGCTGAAAAGAGGGAGACAGAGCAGTACCAAGGCGCACCCGAAAGGAACGACGAGAGAGGAAGCTGCGAAGAAAGAGAGGGAGATGACCACGAAGGCCAAAAGAATGAAGTTGAGATAGGATATGATAACGCCAAGTGGTGTCGTAAGCCTTTTCTAGGTCAAAAAGGACGGCAACAACGGAGGTCTTCGCAGCAAAAGCAGTACGAATATAGACCTCCAAGTTCACCAGGACATCTGTTGTGCTGCGGCACTTGCGGAAACCAAATTGAGAAGGGGAGAGGAGGTGATGGTGTTCCAGGAACCACATCAGACGAACGTTAACCATACGTTCAAAGAGTTTGCAGACACAACTTGTGAGAGCAATAGGGCGAAAGTCCTTAGGGGAAGTACCCAGAGACCCCGGTTTGCGAACAGGGAGGACAACGGCATCGAGCCAGTCCTCAGGGACTGACGACGACTCCCAGATCCGATTATACAGACTCAGTAAATACTGAGACGTGCTCGGAGGGAGATGGCGAAGCATCTCATAATGAATACCATCGGAGCCCGCCGCCGTAGAACCGCAGAGGGCCAGGGCAGAACGAAGTTCAGAGAGAGAGAAGGGATCATTATAGGGAAGCTGAAGATGAGTGCAGAAATCTAAAGGACGAGACTCAAGGACAGGTTTACGAAGAAGGAAAGATTGGGGAAGATGAAGACCAGAGCTAACAGAAGAAAAGTGGGAACCCAGTTCGGAAGCGACCTGCAACGGGTCCGCCACAAGAGTATCATGGAGGTGAAGGACCGGTGAAACATCGGGAACGAACTTACCCGCTATCTTGCGGAGACGCTTCCAGATCTGGGCCAGAGGGGTTTCGGACGTAATTGTCGAGACATAAGATGCCCAACATTCACGTTTAGCCGTACAGATGGCCCTACGGGCCACCGCACTCGCTTTCCGAAAGAAAAGAAAAGAATCGGTCGTCTGCCTACGGCGGTGCTTCTTCCAGGCTGCACGCTTACAGCGGACAGCCCGAGCACAGTCCGCATTCCACCAGGGAACGCACTTCCGTGGACCCCGAGAGGAAGAGCGAGGAATAGAGCGGAGGGCAGCGTCGAAGACAGTGTCATGAAAAAGGAGGAGAGCGCGAGAGAGGGGCAGAAGGGAGAGGTCAGAGAGAGTAGCACTGAGGGAAAATAGGGTCCAGTCCGCCTTAGCAAACTGCCACCTAGGGAAAGAGAGGGAAGGGCGAAAAGAGAAAAAGGAAACAAGGATGGGGAAATGATCACTTCCATGGAGGTCATCAAGAACCTGCCACGTGAAATCTAAGTAAAGAGAAGAAGAGCAGAGAGAAAGATCAAGACAAGAAAGGGTGCGAGTTCGAGAGTCCAAATGAGTGGGCTCACCAGAATTCAGAAGAGACAGGGAAGAAGAGAGGAGAAACGGCTCAAGGAGGCGACCCCGGGTATTCGTCAGAGCGTCACCCCAAAGAGAATGACGACAATTGAAGTCACCCAGCAGGAGCACAGGCTCCGGCAAGGAGTCTAGGAGGTGTTTCAAATCAGGAAGAGAGAGCGGGACACTCGGGGGGAGATAAATGGAACAAACTGTGTACCATTTCCCCACAAAGATACGAGCAGCAGAACAATGGAGAGGCGAAGGAAAAAGTAAAGGAACAAAGGGAACATCAGCCCGAATCAAGAGAGCAGAAGAATTAGAAGCCCCAGCAATGGCTGGGGGGGGGGAGAGAAAGGAATAGCCACGAAAACGACCAGGACGAGCACCAAGCATTGGCTCCTGGAGACAGACACAAAGGGGCGAAAACCGCGAAACCAGAAGTTGGAGTTCGAGGAAATTGGCGTAATAACCTCGAACGTTCCATTGAAGAATGGACAACGACGAGAAGAGAAAGGACAAAAACAGAGAACAAGGAAGAAACAAAGGCGAAAGACCAACAGAGCACGTTAAAGAATATCAGGGTCGGGATCAGGGTCAGCAAAGTCAGGGTTAGGGGGCATGGGTAAACTGAGCAAAGACGGAGGGAAGGAAACGGGAGAACAGATCAGAGGTGGGCGGGCAGGGTCCGGAGGAGGAGGAGGAGGAGGAGGAGGAGGAGGAGACAACGGAGAGGAGCAGTCAAGGACAGCAGCAGGAAGAGGGGGAGTAGAAAGAGAGGAGCGCACCCCAGCAAGAGCAGCAACCGAAAGGGAAGCAGGGGCCAAAGAAACCTCCATAGCAGGAACAGGGGGCGCAAGCACTGAAACGGGAGGGGAAGGAGCAACAGAGCCAGAAGGAGGAGCTGAGGAAGAAAGCGAAGCCTTCTTACCCGCCGGGGAAGAGGAAGGAGAGGAGCCAGGCTTACGCTTCTGACTTAAAGAGACCGGTGTCCCAGCAACTACGTACCGGGCAACGGATTCCAGTGTCTCAACAGGAGAAGCCGAACGAGAGCACACACGACGGCCGTTAGGAGAGCGATGGACATCCGCCCGCACCGACAGGCGGCGGGGAGAGCCGATAGATGGAGGAAGAGGATGGGAAGGAGGATCGGAGGGGGACGAGGAAGAAGACACAGAAGACACGACAGACCGGGTAGAAGGAAGGGGAACCCCAGACAAAGGACCAGGAGGAGGATCCTTCGGGAGAGAACCCAAAGGGACAGAGGAGGGGGCATTGGGCGCATCAGGGTCCAAGGCCCGGAAACGGTTGTGAGTCTGAGGAAGGCGGGAAGGACGAGGAGAGGAAGAGCGCATCACGCGAGCATAAGAGATATTAGCATAAGGCGGGAGCCGGCGAATCTGGCGCCTCGCCTCAGGAAAAGATAAACGCTCCCGGTGCTTCAAGTTGAGGACGGCTGCCTCAAGCTTGTAATGGACACACGCACGGGAGAAGGTAGGATGTTATTATTATTAACATCTTTATTGACAAAATTAATTACAATTTTGCCTAGGTAGGATGGGCCTCACCGCAGTTGAGGCAACGAGCCTGGGGAGAAGCGCACTCCGACTTAGAGTGACCTTCGCCACCACACAAAGGACAGAGAGAGACAGTCCCGGAGCAGCGGAGGGCACCATGCCCAAACCTCCAGCACTTGTTGCAGAGCCGAGGAGAAGGAATGTACTCCTGGACAGAGCACCTGGCACCAGCAAGAATGACAGAGGGTGGGAGGGTCCTACCATCAAAGGTAATCTTCACAACCTGGAGGGGTTGACGGCGACTACCACGAGGGGGACGAGTAAACGTGTCCACCTGGAGAATAGAGTGGCCCTGGGCGGCGAGGATATGTCGAATATCGTCGTGGCAGTCGCGCAGGTCCCGAACACCGGTCGCAACATGGGGCGGGAGCAAAATAGTGCCAACACTGGCATTCAACTGAACGTTCTTCGAGACCCGAACGGGGGTCTCGCCAAGGCAGGATAAGGCAGCCAAGCGGGAAGCAGCATCCTGAGAAGGAGCAGCAACGACACGTGTACCGAGACGAGTGGGGTTGAAAGTAATGGAGGCATCCACGGAATCAATGAGATGTCGATGGAGGGAGAAATCGTCAGGAGGCGCAGAATCAAGAGGGAGGAGATCAAAATATTTGGCCCACGAAGTGGGACCAAACAAGGCTTGATAGGTAGCAGAACTGGAAGGAATCGAGCGAGGGCGGCCGTGACGAGGACGGCGGTGAGAACCCCCAGAGAGAGAGGGGTTAAAAGGCGCAGTAGTTACAACTAGAGAAGGAGCCGCGCCAGGGGACGAGGTAGTCACCACTGGGGGCTTGGGGCTCGACCCAACCACAGAGGAGGGAGGGGAGCCAGAGGAAGGAGTCAGAGAGGCCAAAGGAGGAGCAAGGTCGGGGCCCAATGCAGCGGAGGCTACAGAGCCCGGTCTTCCAATACGGACCGACTCGGGGGCTTGGTCGCCCACCCCACGAGCCTGAGAAGGTAAACCAGAAGAAGCCGAAGCAGGGGTAATCATCTTGACGAAAGAAAGAATTCACTCACGAATGTGCCCCCACACCCACCATGGAGCCACAATTAGAGGCAGGACACCCAACAAGAAGCTATCGCCGATCTTGTCGGGGCCTCCTAGGGGTGCGTCGCGAGTATACGCCCCACAAACGCCACCTTAAGAAACCGACAGTCCGTCGAGATCGGGTTCAGTGACGAAGTGGGGATTGACAATAAAAGGTTCCCCTTCGCTCTCGACGTCGGGTACTGCAGTTCTACGGGTGCATGAGTATGCCTCCTCAAGCACCCGGGCGTCAAAATAGAAGAAGTCCAAGGGAAGAACCAGAACGAGCAAAAGGTCGGTCGGAAACGGCAAGCAGATAGGAGAAGAGGGGGGGAGAAAAACGAAACAGAAGGAAAAGGAAAAGATGCCCAGCAGAATTGGAGAGGACGGCAGCAGGAGCACAAGGCTAGAAAAGAACAGAGGACTGTCCCAAGGAGCATCACACTCCGGCAGCCGCCCACTAAGCCCCCACACGGCGACAACGAGCTGAGCGGGGAGGGGGAAATTCCAAGCAAAGTAAACATATATAAGACAATGTGGAAAAACATAGTCTTGATACTATTATTAAATTGACTTGTTCATTATCCCCGAGTTCAAGGCTGTCTCTTAAGACCTACGTCGTCCAAATGTAAACACCAATCGATGAGAATCAGACCGGATGAGTCGATAGTGAAATAGCTCTGGGGTATGTCTATTTTCAGTTCTTGTAACACAGTCAATGTAGCGTAATGGGAAAACAGACTTTCTACTGCCTACATAAATAGCATTTGAAAATGTATGCAAGTCTAGACAATCTCCTATAGCCCTTACATTCTAAACACAAATAAAATATTAGCACATGCTTGCATCGCAAAATATCATCATTGAGTAACGTGGAGATCAACTTTCTGGCTGATGTCCGAATATCAGTACTGAAATGTGAACCCCATTTAGCCAAACACACTATCTCCATTACATCTCATAGCACATAAATATTACGGTCTGCAAGTTTTAGCCCTCTGTAACACAATGCAACGTAACGTACTGTAACGCAAATCAACTTTTTGCAGTCCAAAATGTCATTTTGAAACGAAAAGTGAGGCTTAGTCCATCTCCATTACATCTCTTACCATATAAATATTGGTGTCTGCAAGTTTTAGACCCTGTAACACATTGTAACGTAACGTGGAAATCATCATCATCATATTTCTACAGTCCAAATAACATTTTTAAATGAAAGTATGACTTAGTCCATCTACCATTTATACCATTTATACCATATAAATATTGGCGTCTACCAGTTTTAGCCTCTGTAACACAATGTAACGTAACGTAACGCAAATCAACATTTGCAGTCCAAAATGTCATTTTTTAAAATGAAAGTATGACTTAGTCCATCTCCATTACATCTCTTACCATATAAATATTGGCGTCTACCAGTTTTAGCCCTCTGTAACACAATGTAACGTAACGTAACATAACGCAAATCAACTTTTTGCAGTCCAAAATGTCATTTTTAAAATAAAGTACGACTTAGCCCATCTCCATTACATCTCTTACCATATAAATATTGGCGTCTACCCGTTTTAGCCCTCTGTAACACAATGTAACGTAACGTAACGCAAATCAACTTTTGCAGTCCAAAATGTCATTTTTAAATGAAAGTATGGCTTAGTCCATCTCCATTACATCTCCTACCATATGAATATTACGGTCTACCAGTTTTAGCCCTCTGTAACACAATGTAACGTAACGTGGAAAATCAACTTCGTCGGATGACCAAATAACATTATTGAAAATGACATCCATGTTTAGCCATTACATCCAAACACAAAGAAAAATATTACCGCTTTTCTTGAGAAACTTATATATGGAGATCATATCTCCAGAGTCCACACAATAAGCCACACATCACCCATCTTCTGTTTTCAAATCACAGCTCTCATCTAATTTAATGTTATTTTTTTTTTTGCAGAAACTATGTTTTGAGAATATGCTCAATGTCAGCAATTACTATTCGTATCATCAAACTCCTTTCAGTCATCAAAAACAAGCAGAGGTGCCGCATAAACCATTAAAAATTTGATGTATGCATGGTACATCATTTATGACAATTCTGTCACCGACACACCTTAGCGAGATGACTGCGCCCAACAGTACCCTAGCACTCTTAATAATTTTATTCAAGCACTGTTAACATAGCATAATGTAAGATTTTTTTTCACATTTCATATCGCGTGTGAAGATTAGAGAGAGAGAAGGCAAACATAGCTTGCAGCTAGTCAAAACTTATCATAACAGATATGATTTCACAGAGTTTTCAACCTTTGCCAGTTTTTCAATGTTTTCTCTTCACTTGTGCTAAGTGAGTCAGACAAAATGTGACATTTCATTTCATTATTAGCCAGGCAATATGCTATTAGCTAGATAGTCAAAACATATAACAAGCATTATTTCACAGGAATTTTTTCTAGCAAATATGCTTCCTTTAAGTAGTTCAACACATCAAACACCAGCAGTCCGCGAAATGCCCTTTAGTCAATAATCATCCTTTACAGTATTTCTTGACTAAATAGCACTCCAAAACATAAGTGGTAATTTTTATTCTCACTGTCGCACTATAGTCAATAATTTGTTTCGCAGAGTGACAATTTATGCCTAGTGACGAGATTTCACGGTGAGCATAGTTTAAGAGAGTTCACACTGTACTAATTACGGTCATAGATATCTTATGTTATGTTTATGAAGATCATTACTTCTTATTTTTAACATTTTTCTTGCCCCCCAGCTTTCAGTCTTCTCTTATTCTTTTTTCAAATAAAGTTTGCTTACTGTTATCCAGTAGATTGGCTTCACATTACATATATTAATCAATTTTCAAATTCAGTTCAGTTTCTTTTCAATATCACAGCTTTGTTGTCCCCCTGCCAGTATCTAGTTCAAGACCTCTTATTATCAATGTCATTAATACTGCTATCATCAATCAGTGGAGGTAGAGCCATGCTGGGGTGAACATCTCCAAGTCTTGTCTGAAGACATCGAAAAGCCATTAAGGCAAATGGACTACATCACTCCTCCTGGACTCTGCTCTCTCTTACCCTCCTCTCCCACTTACGGCTTCCTGTAGGGGAAGCTAATGGTTGTCAAAAACCGCAAATGACCCCTGAGCAGTCTCACGCCGAGGGGGACCTCCCCTCACCCTTCCATCCCTCCCTCCCTCCCTCACCCCTCCCCCCACCCCAAACAACATAACAGACTATGTTGGGACCCCTCTCACCTACATTCAGCCTCTACATAGCTTACTTACTATCATCAAAAACTATTATCTACACACAGGATTAAGTCTACGCCAAACACACATACATATCTAACTACTCTTTCCACATATTCCACTCTTATCCTTGTATTTCTTACTCTACCACATACTCTCCTACACCCCAACAACATGACCTCCCATCTTTCCTGACCACATACCATAACACCGGACGCTCACACGCGTCCGACACGCGCCAAACTTCCGGGAAAATTCCCCCCAAATCCTTTAGGACTACGACGACGCGCTGCGACTACGACGACGCGTGCCACCTGTCCAGCTGGCACTCAAGAGTGTCACCTGGGCAGATGGCGCGCGTCGTCGTAGTCCTCAACTTCACTACTGAGAGGCAGAGGAAGAGGTAGGGAGGCTGAGACGCATAGTAGGAAAGGAAGAGACAGACAGAGACAGAGATAATAGCAAAGACAGAGAGAGACAGAGAGTTAGAAACATAAAGGCAGAGAGTCAGAGACTTAAACGCAGAGACAGAGAGGCCAAGACAAAGAGGCAGAGACAGTGAGGCAGAGACAGAGAGGCAGAGACCGAGAGGCAGAGACAGAGAGGCAGAGACAGAGAACGAGGAAGAGACAGAGAGGTAGAGACAGAGAGGCAGAGACAGTGAGGCTGAGACAGAAAGGCTGAGATAGAGAGGCTGAGACAGAGAGGCAGAGACAGAGAGGCTGAGACAGAGAGGATGAGACAGGGAAACAGAGAGGCAGAGACAGAGAGGCAGAGACAGAGAGGCTGAGACAGAGAGGCTGAGACAGAGAGGCTGAGACAGAGAAGCAGAGACAGAGACAGAGAGGCAGAGACAGAGAGGCAGAGTCAGAGAGGTAGAGACATAGAGGCTCAGAAAGAGAGGCTGAGACAGAGAGGCTGAGACAGAGAGGCTGAGACAGAGAGGCAGAGACAGAGAGGCAGAGACAGAGAGGCATAGACAGAGAGGCTGAGACAGAGAGGCAGAAACAGAGAGGCTGAGACAGAGAGGCAGAAACAGAGAGGCAGAGTCAGAGAGGCAGAGTCAGAGAGGTAGAGACATAGAGGCTCAGAAAGAGAGGCTAGGACAGAGAGGCTGAGACAGAGAGGCTGAGACAGAGAGGCAGAGACAGAGAGGCAGAGACAGAGAGGCAGAGACAGAGAGGCTGAGACAGAGAGGCAGAAACAGAGAGGCTGAGACAGAGGCAGAGACAGAGAGGCAGAGACAGAAAGGCTGAGACAGAGAGGCAGAGACAGAGAGGCTGAGACAGAGAGGCTGAGACAGAGAGGCAGAGTCAGAGAGGTAGAGACATAGAGGCTCAGAGAGAGAGGCTGAGACAGAGAGGCTGAGACAGAGAGGATGAGACAGGGAAACAGAGAGGCAGAGACAGAGAGGCAGAGACAGAGAGGCTGAGACAGAGAGGCTGAGACAGAGAGGCTGAGACAGAGAAGCAGAGACAGAGACAGAGAGGCAGAGACAGAGAGGCAGAGACAGAGAGGCAGAGACAGAGAGGTAGAGACATAGAGGCTCAGAAAGAGAGGCTGAGACAGAGAGGCAGAGACAGAGAGGCAGAGACAGAGAGGCTGAGACAGAGAGGCAGAAACAGAGAGGCAGAAACAGAGAGGCAGAGACAGAGAGGCAGAGACAGAGAGGCAGAGACAGAGAGGCAGAGACAGTGAGGAAGAGACTGAGAGGCAAAGACAGAGAGGCTGAGACAGAGAGGCAGAGACAGAGAGGCAGAGACAGAGAGGCTGAGACAGTGAGGCTGAAACAGAGAGGCAGAGACAGAGAGGCTGAGACAAAGAGGCAGAGACAGACAGAGACAGAGAAGCAGAGACAGAGAGTCAGAGACAGAGAGGCAGAGACAGAGAGGTAGAGTCAGAGAGGCAGAGTCAGAGAGGCAGAGAAAGAGAGGCAGAGACAGAGAGGCAGAGTCAGAGAGGCAGAGGCAGAGACAGAGAGGCAGAGACAGAGGGGCTGAGACAGAGAGGAAGAGACAGAGAGGCAGAGTCAGAGAGGCAGAGTCAGAGAGGCAGAGACAGAGAGGCAGAGACAGAGAGGCTGAGACAGAGAGGCAGAGTCAGAGAGGCAGAGTCAGAGAGGCAGAGTCAGAGAGGCAGAGTCAGAGAGGCAAAGACAGAGAGGCAGAGACAGAGAGGCAGAGACAGAGAGTCTGTGACAGAGAGGTAGAGAAGGAGCGGCAGAGACAGAGAGGCAGAAACAGAGAGGCAGAGACAGAGAGGCAGAGTCAGAGAGGCAGAGATAGAGAGACAGAGAGGCAAAGATAGAGAGGCAGAGACAGAGAGGCAGAGTCAGAGAGGCAGAGACAGAGAGGTTGAGTCAGAGAGGCAGAGACAGAGAGACAGAGACAGAGAGGCAGAGACAGAGAGGCAGAGACAGAGAGTCTGTGACAGAGAGGTAGAGAAGGAGCGGCAGAGACAGAGAGGCAGAAACAGAGAGGCAGAGACAGAGAGGCAGAGTCAGAGAGGCAGAGATAGAGAGACAGAGAGGCAAAGATAGAGAGGCAGAGACAGAGAGGCAGAGTCAGAGAGGCAGAGACAGAGAGGTTGAGTCAGAGAGGCAGAGACAGAGAGACAGAGACAGAGAGGCAGAACCAGAGGGGTAGAGACAGAGAGGCAGAGACAGAGAGGAAGAGACACAGAGGTAAAGACAGAGAGGTAGAGACAGAGAGGCAGAGTCAGAGAGGCAGAGAAAGAGAGGAAGAGACACAGAGGTAGAGACAGAGAGGTAGAGACAGAGAGGCAGAGTCAGAGAGGCAGAGACAGAGAGGTAGAGTCAGAGAGGCAGAGACAGAGGCAGAGACAGAGAGTCAGAGACAGAGAGGTAGAGACATAGAGGTATAGACAGAGAGGTAGAGACATAGAGGTATAGACAGAGAGGTAGAGACAGAGAGGCTGAGGCAGAGAGGCAGAGCCAGAGACAGAGAGGCAGAGACAGAGAGGCAAAGACAGAGAGGCTGAGACAGAGAGACAGAGAGGCAGAGACAGAGAAGCAGAGACAGAGAGGCTGAGACAGAGAGACAGAGAGGCAGAGACAGAGAGGCTGAGACAGAGAGGCAGAGACAGAGAAACAGAGAGGCAGAGACAGAGAGGCTGAGACAGAGAGGCTGTGAAAGAGAGACAGAGAGGCAGAGACAGACAGAGACAGTGAGGCTGAGACTGTGAGGGAAAGACAGAGAGGCAGAGACAGAGAGGCAGAGACAGTGAGGCAGAGTCAGAGAGGCAGAGAAAGAGAGGCAGAGACAGAGAGGCAGAGATAGAGAGGCAGAGACAGAGAGGCAGAGACAGTGAGGCAGAGTCAGAGAGGCAGAGATAGAGAGGCAGAGACAGAGAGGCAGAGACAGTGAGGCAGAGACTGAGAGGCAAAGACAGAGAGGCTGAGACAGAGAGGCAGAGACAGAGGCAGAGACAGAGAGGCTGAGACAGTGAGGCTGAAACAGAGAGGCAGAGACAGAGAGGCTGAGACAAAGAGGCAGAGACAGACAGAGACAGAGAAGCAGAGACAGAGAGTCAGAGACAGAGAGGCAGAGACAGAGAGGCCTAGACAGAGAGGCCGAGACAGAGAGGTAGAGTCAGAGAGGCAGAGTCAGAGAGGCAGAGACAGAGAGGCAGAGACAGAGAGGCAGAGACAGAGAGGCAGAGTCAGAGAGGCAGAGAAAGAGAGGCAGAGACAGAGAGGCAGAGAAAGAGAGGCAGAGACAGAGAGGCAGAGACAGAGAGGCAGAGACAGAGAGGCAGAGTCAGAGAGGCAGAGAAAGAGAGGCAAAGACAGAGAGGCTGAGACAGAGAGACAGAGAGGCAGAGACAGAGAAGCAGAGACAGAGAGGCTGAGACAGAGAGACAGAGGCAGAGACAGAGAGGCTGAGACAGAGACGCAGAGACAGAGAGGCAGAGTCAGAGAGGTAGAGACATAGAGGCTCAGAAAGAGAGGCTGAAACAGAGAGGCAGAGACAGAGAGGCAGAGACAGAGAGGCTGAGACAGAGAGGCAGAAACAGAGAGGCAGAAACAGAGAGGCAGAGACAGAGAGGCAGAGACAGAGAGGCAGAGACAGAGAGGCAGAGACAGTGAGGAAGAGACTGAGAGGCAAAGACAGAGAGGCTGAGACAGTGAGGCTGAAACAGAGAGGCAGAGACAGAGAGGCTGAGACAAAGAGGCAGAGACAGACAGAGACAGAGAAGCAGAGACAGAGTCAGAGACAGAGAGGCAGAGACAGAGAGGTAGAGTCAGAGAGGCAGAGTCAGAGAGGCAGAGAAAGAGAGGCAGAGACAGAGAGGCAGAGTCAGAGAGGCAGAGACAGAGAGGCAGAGACAGAGGGGCTGAGACAGAGAGGAAGAGACAGAGAGGCAGAGTCAGAGAGGCAGAGTCAGAGAGGCAGAGACAGAGAGGCAGAGACAGAGAGGCTGAGACAGAGAGGCAGAGTCAGAGAGGCAGAGTCAGAGAGGCAGAGTCAGAGAGGCAAAGACAGAGAGGCAGAGACAGAGAGGCAGAGACAGAGTCTGTGACAGAGAGGTAGAGAAGGAGCGGCAGAGACAGAGAGGCAGAAACAGAGAGGCAGAGACAGAGAGGCAGAGTCAGAGAGGCAGAGATAGAGAGGCAGAGACAGAGAGGCAAAGATAGAGAGGCAGAGACAGAGAGGCAGAGTCAGAGAGGCAGAGACAGAGAGGTTGAGTCAGAGAGGCAGAGACAGAGAGACAGAGACAGAGAGGCAGAACCAGAGGGGTAGAGACAGAGAGGCAGAGACAGAGAGGAAGAGACACAGAGGTAAAGACAGAGAGGTAGAGACAGAGAGGCAGAGTCAGAGAGGCAGAGACAGAGAGGAAGAGACACAGAGGTAGAGACAGAGAGGTAGAGACAGAGAGGCAGAGTCAGAGAGGCAGAGACAGAGAGGTAGAGTCAGAGAGGCAGAGACAGAGAGGCAGAGACAGAGAGGCAGAGACAGAGAGGTAGAGACATAGAGGTATAGACAGAGAGGTAGAGACATAGAGGTATAGACAGAGAGGTAGAGACATAGAGGCTGAGGCAGAGAGGCAGAGCCAGAGACAGAGAGATAGAGACAGAGAGGCAGAGACAGAGAAGCAGAGACAGAGAGGCTGAGACAGAGAGACAGAGAGGCAGAGACAGAGAGGCTGAGACAGAGAGGCAGAGACAGAGAAACAGAGAGGCAGAGACAGAGAGGCTGAGACAGAGAGGCTGTGAAAGAGAGACAGAGAGGCAGAGACAGACAGAGACAGTGAGGCTGAGACTGTATTGAAAGACAGAGAGGCAGAGACAGAGAGGCAGAGACAGTGAGGCAGAGTCAGAGAGGCAGAGAAAGAGAGGCAGAGACAGAGAGGCAGAGATAGAGAGGCAGAGACAGAGAGGCAGAGACAGTGAGGCAGAGTCAGAGAGGCAGAGATAGAGAGGCAGAGACAGAGAGGCAGAGACAGAGAGGCAGAGCCAGAGAGGCTGAGACAGAGAGGCAGAGTCAGAGAGGCAGAAACAGAGAGGCAGAGACAGAGAGGTAGAGACTGAGAGGCAGAGATAGAGAGGCAGAGTCAGAGAGGAAGAGACAGAGAGGCAGAGATAGAGAGGCAGAGACAGAGAGGCAGAGACAGGGAGGCAGAGTCAGAGAGGCAGAGAAAGAGAGGCAGAGACAGAGAGGCAGAGTCAGAGAGGCAGAGGCAGAGACAGAGAGGCAGAGACAAAGAGGCAGAGACAGAGAGGCAGAGACAGAGAGGCAGAGACAGAAAGGCTAAGACAGAGAGGCTGAGACAGAGAGACAGAGACAGAGAGGCAGAGACAGAGAGGCAGAGACAGAGAGGTAGAGACAGAGAGGCTGAGGCAGAGAGGAAGAGACAGAGAGGCAGAGAGAGAGGCTGAGGCAGGGAAACAGAGAGGCAGAGACAGAGAAGCAGAGACAGAGAGGCTGAGACAGAGAGACAGAGATGCAAGACAGAGAGGCAGAGACAGAGAGGCTGAGACAGAGAGGCTGAGACAGAGAGGCAGAGACAGAGAGGCCAAGACAGAGAGGCAGAGACAGAGAGGCTGAGACAGTGAGGCTGAAACAGAGAGGCAGAGACAGAGAGGCTGAGACAAAGAGGCAGAGACAGACAGAGACAGAGAAGCAGAGACAGAGTCAGAGACAGAGAGGCAGAGACAGAGAGGTAGAGTCAGAGAGGCAGAGTCAGAGAGGCAGAGAAAGAGAGGCAGAGACAGAGAGGCAGAGTCAGAGAGGCAGAGGCAGAGACAGAGAGGCAGAGACAGAGGGGCTGAGACAGAGAGGAAGAGACAGAGAGGCAGAGTCAGAGAGGCAGAGTCAGAGAGGCAGAGACAGAGAGGCAGAGACAGAGAGGCTGAGACAGAGAGGCAGAGTCAGAGAGGCAGAGTCAGAGAGGCAGAGTCAGAGAGGCAAAGACAGAGAGGCAGAGACAGAGAGGCAGAGACAGAGTCTGTGACAGAGAGGTAGAGAAGGAGCGGCAGAGACACAGAGGCAGAAACAGAGAGGCAGAGACAGAGAGGCAGAGTCAGAGAGGCAGAGATAGAGAGGCAGAGACAGAGAGGCAAAGATAGAGAGGCAGAGACAGAGAGGCAGAGTCAGAGAGGCAGAGACAGAGAGGTTGAGTCAGAGAGGCAGAGACAGAGAGACAGAGACAGAGAGGCAGAACCAGAGGGGTAGAGACAGAGAGGCAGAGACAGAGAGGAAGAGACACAGAGGTAAAGACAGAGAGGTAGAGACAGAGAGGCAGAGTCAGAGAGGCAGAGACAGAGAGGAAGAGACACAGAGGTAGAGACAGAGAGGTAGAGACAGAGAGGCAGAGTCAGAGAGGCAGAGACAGAGAGGTAGAGTCAGAGAGGCAGAGACAGAGAGGCAGAGACAGAGAGGCAGAGACAGAGAGGTAGAGACATAGAGGTATAGACAGAGAGGTAGAGACATAGAGGTATAGACAGAGAGGTAGAGACATAGAGGCTGAGGCAGAGAGGCAGAGCCAGAGACAGAGAGGCAGAGACAGAGAGGCAGAGACAGAGAAGCAGAGACAGAGAGGCTGAGACAGAGAGACAGAGAGGCAGAGACAGAGAGGCTGAGACAGAGAGGCAGAGACAGAGAAACAGAGAGGCAGAGACAGAGAGGCTGAGACAGAGAGGCTGTGAAAGAGAGACAGAGAGGCAGAGACAGACAGAGACAGTGAGGCTGAGACTGTATTGAAAGACAGAGAGGCAGAGACAGAGAGGCAGAGACAGTGAGGCAGAGTCAGAGAGGCAGAGAAAGAGAGGCAGAGACAGAGAGGCAGAGATAGAGAGGCAGAGACAGAGAGGCAGAGACAGTGAGGCAGAGTCAGAGAGGCAGAGATAGAGAGGCAGAGACAGAGAGGCAGAGACAGAGAGGCAGAGCCAGAGAGGCTGAGACAGAGAGGCAGAGTCAGAGAGGCAGAAACAGAGAGGCAGAGACAGAGAGGTAGAGACAGAGAGGCAGAGATAGAGAGGCAGAGTCAGAGAGGAAGAGACAGAGAGGCAGAGATAGAGAGGCAGAGACAGAGAGGCAGAGACAGTGAGGCAGAGTCAGAGAGGCAGAGAAAGAGAGGCAGAGACAGAGAGGCAGAGTCAGAGAGGCAGAGGCAGAGACAGAGAGGCAGAGACAAAGAGGCAGAGACAGAGAGGCAGAGACAGAGAGGCAGAGACAGAAAGGCTAAGACAGAGAGGCTGAGACAGAGAGACAGAGACAGAGAGGCAGAGACAGAGAGGCAGAGACAGAGAGGTAGAGACAGAGAGGCTGAGGCAGAGAGGAAGAGACAGAGAGGCAGAGAGAGAGGCTGAGGCAGGGAAACAGAGAGGCAGAGACAGAGAAGCAGAGACAGAGAGGCTGAGACAGAGAGACAGAGATGCAAGACAGAGAGGCAGAGACAGAGAGGCTGAGACAGAGAGGCTGAGACAGAGAGGCAGAGACAGAGAGGCCAAGACAGAGAGGCAGAGACAGAGAGGCTGAGACAGTGAGGCTGAAACAGAGAGGCAGAGACAGAGAGGCTGAGACAAAGAGGCAGAGACAGACAGAGACAGAGAGGCAGAGACAGAGAGTCTGAGACAGAGAGGCAGAGATAGACAGGCCTAGACAGAGAGGCCGAGACAGAGAGGCAGAGTCAGAGAGGCAGAGAAAGAGAGGCAGAGACAGAGAGGCAGAGTCAGAGGCAGAGACAGAGAGGCAGAGACAGAGAGGCTGAGACAGAGAGGAAGAGACAGAGAGGCAGAGACAGAGAGGCTGAGACAGGGAAACAGAGAGGCAGAGACAGAGAGGCAGAGACAGAGAGGCTGAGACAGAGAGGCAAAGACAGAGAGGCAGAGTCAGAGAGGCAGAGACAGAGAGGCAGAGACAGAGAGGTAGAGACAGAGAGGCTGAGTCAGAGAGGCAGAGACAGAGAGGCAGAGACAGAGAGGCAGAGACAGAGAGGTAGAGACGCAGAGGTAGAGACAGAGAGGTAGAGACAGAGAGACAGAGAGGCAGAGACAGAGAGGCAGAGACAGAGAGGCAGAGTCAGAGAGGAAGAGACAGAAATAGACAGAGAGGCAGAGACAGAGCGGCAGAGACAGAGAGGCAGAGTCAGAGAGGCAGAGACAGAGAAGCAGAGACTGAGAGGCAGAAACAGAGAGACAGAAACAGAGAGGCAGAGACAGAGAGGTAAAGACACAGAGGTAGAGACAGAGAGGTAGAGACAGAGACAGAAACAGAGAGGCAGAGACAGAGAGGCAGAGTCAGAGAGGAAGAGACAGAGAGGCAGAGACAGACAGAGACAGAGAGGCTTAGACAGTGAGGCAAAGACAGAGAGGCAGAGATAGAGAGGCAGAGACAGAGAGGCAGAGACAGACAGAGACAGAGAGGCAGAGACTGAGAGGCAGAGACAGAGAGGCAGAGTCAGAGAGGCAGAGACAGAGGCAGAGACAGACAGAGACAGAGAGGCAGAAACTGAGAGGCAGAGACAGAGAGGCAGAGACAGAGAGGCTATAACAGAGTGGCTGAGACAGAGAGGCTGAGACAGAGAGGCTGAGACAGAGAGGCAGAGTCAGAGAGGCAGAGTCAGAGAGGCAGAGACAGAGAGGCTATAACAGAGAGGCTGAGACAGATAGGCTGAGACATAGAGGCAGAGACAGAGAAGCAGAGACAGAGAGGCTGAGACAGAGAGGCAGAGTCAGAGAGGCAGAGACAGAGAGGCAGAGACAGAGAGGCAGAGACAGAGAGGCTATAACAGAGAGGCTGAGACAGAGAGGCTGAGACAGAGAGGCAGAGTCAGAGAGGCAGAGTCAGAGAGGCAGAGACAGAGAGGCAGAGATAGAGAGTCTGTGACAGAGAGGCAGAGACAGAGCGACAGAGACATAGAGGCAGAAATAGAGAGGCAGAGTCAGAGAGGAAGAGAGAGAGAGGCAGAGACAGAGAGGCAGAGACAGAGAGGCAGAATCAGAGAGGCAGAATCAGAGAGGCAGAGTCAGAGAGGCAGAGACAGAGAGGCAGAGACAGAGAGGCAGAGACAGAGAGGCAGAGACAGAGAGGAAGAGACAGAGAGGAAGAGACAGGGAGTCTGTTACAGAGAGGCAGAGACAGAGCGGCAAAGACAGAGAGGCAGAAACAGAGAGGCAGAGTCAGAGAGGCAGAGTCAGAGAGCCAGAGACAGAGAGGCAGAGACAGAGAGGCAGGGACAGAGTCGTAGAGACAGAGAGGGAGAGACAGAGAGGGAGAGACAGAGAGGCAGAGACAGAGAGGCAGAGACAGAGAGGCAGAAACAGAGAGGCAGAATCAGAGAGGCAGAGACAGAGAGGCAGAGACAGAGAGGCAGAGACAGACAGAGACAGAGAGGCAGAGACAGAGAGACAGAGACAGAGAGGCAGAGTCAGAAAGGCAGAGACAGAGAGGCAGAGACAGAGAGGCAGAGACAGAGAGACATAGAGGCTGAGACAGAGAGTCAAAGACAGAGAGGCAGCGACAGAGAGGCACAGACAGAAGGGCAGAGACAGATGCAGAGCCAGAGAGGTAGAGCCACAGAGGCAGAGACAGAGAGGCAGAGACAGAGAGGCAGAGACAGAGAGGCAGAGACAGAGAGGCAGAGACAGAGAGGCAGGGACAGAGAGGCAGGGACAGAGTCGTAGAAACAGAGAGGGAGAGACAGAGAGGCAGAGACAGAAGCAGAGACAGAGAGGCTGAGACAGAGAGAAAGAGAAGCAGAGACAGAGAGGCAGAGACAGAGAGGCTGAGAAAGAGAGGCTGAGACAGAGAGACAGAGAGGCAGAGACAGAGAGGCTGAGACAGAGAGGCAGAGACAGAGAAACAGAGAGGCAGAGACAGAGAGGAAGAGACAGAGAGGATGAGAAAGAGAGACAGAGACAGAGAGGTAGAGACAGAGAGGGAGAGACAGAGAGGCTGAGACAGAGAGGAAGAGACAGAGGCAGAGACAGAGAGCCAGAGACAGAGAAACAGAAAGGCAGAGACAGAAGCAGAGACAGAGAGGCGTAGACAGAGAGACAGAGAGGCAGAGACAGAGGCAGAGACAGACAGAGACAGAGAGGCAGAAACTGAGAGGCAGTGACAGAGAGGCTGAGACAGATAGGCTGAGACATAGAGGCAGAGACAGAGAGGCAGAGACAGAGAGGATGAGACAGAGAGGCAGAGTCAGAGAGGCAGAGACAGAGAGGCAGAGACAGAGAGGCAGAGACAGAGAGGCTGTAACAGAGAGGCTGAGACAGAGAG